>NC_026005.2:2688866-2746366 GCF_000442705.2 Elaeis guineensis
CTAGAGAGAAGAAAATTTTTAGAGAAGAGAAAGTAGAGAGAGAAAATAGAGAGAAAAATCTTCGTATCCTTCCGATGAGGCAGTCATGATCGAGATCATTAGAGGTCCTATCAGGGTGACTCAATATGAATCAAGTGTTACAAATTTCGAATAGGATCGGACTGGGATCAGATCTACTGCATGAATTTCGGAGCAATCTCGGATCATCTTATTTTCATCTCAAGTTTATTCTACGATCTGTGATGAAATCAAAGAATGAGGAAGACTCTCGAGAGACAAAATTCATAAAGAGAGAGAAAGGTCTAGAGAGAGAATCTAGAGAGAGAATCTAGAGAGAGAAACTGGAGAGAGAAGGTAGAGAGAGGAGAGAGAGAAAAATTTTCTCTCTTCTTCTTATTTTTATTTTATTTTATTTTTATTTTTCTCTTTCTCTTTTTTTTATTTTTCCTTTTTCTTTTCTTTTTCTTTTTCCTTTTTCTTTTCTTTTCTTTTCTTCTTCTTCTTCTTCCTTCTTCTTTTCTTTTCTTCCCGCGGCCTCCCTTGGCTGAAACAGGGGAAGACCGTGAGGTCCCCCCCTCGGTGGCTCGGGCTCTAGTGGCTTGGCCAGAGATCCGACAATGACGGCCGACCATATGAAGCCGGTCGGCGATGGGGTTCGGCCGGCGGGTTTTTTTTTTCGAAAAATAGGGGATCTTCTTTGAAATTTTATTTCCAGCAAAATCGATGGCCGGCGGTGAGGTCTGGGCCAGAGGAGAAAGAGAAGAGGGAGAGAAAGAAGGGGAGGGGCTTACCTCGAGTTCCGGCAGTGTCTCCGTTTCAAATTTTTGATAAGCACGGGTCTAAGAAAATTGGTAAAACGAGAAAGAAAGAGGGAGGAAGAAGAGAGGAGGCCGGGCTCTGGGATCCTTTGGAGGGAGAGGAGAAGGAGATTTATAGGGAATCCTTGGAGTCCTTGTTGCCCAAGATTCCGCTCTTCCCAGATTCAATCGGAGAAGGGGAAGAAGCTTTTTTTTTTATTATTATTATGGGCCGTGGCTGATTCTGGGCCCAATTTGGATCGGGGTGTTACATTCTCCCCCTTCAAATAATTTCATCCTCGAAATTAAGTTATATTGTTTGAGATATATTTCAAAGTATACATTCTTCATGTCATTCTCAAGTTTACAATAATATTTTATATATTATTTATTTCTCATGATCTTGTTATAACAAAATTATTTGAAATCTCAAACTCATCCCTTCTTATTGATTTCTCAACTTTTTTTTGAAGAACTGTAATATTTTGGACTTGTATTAATATATCACCATTATTTGTCTAATACATTCCACTCAAATTCATAATTATCTCAGGCTATCCTTGATAGAAAAATAAACAAAGATCAAACATCGGGCACTCTTCACAATCATCAATTTCTTTCTTCACTTGATCTTCCAACAAATTTTATATATAGACTCTCATCTTAAGAAAAATCTCAATCTTCTATATCAGTTCAAGTAACAATATTAAATTTTTTTAAAAATATGAGATGTATGTCAAGACATTCTAAGTTTGAACTAATATCAGAACTATTTAGCTGTTAATAAACTTGAGATATTTAAAATTTCTTGGCATTATCTACAATGAAGCAACCTACTGACAAAAATTATCCGGCTATGATCAGATTAGATCAAAATTTATAGCATCCTTTCATTATCAATAAAATCCTTCCTTGTTTACAACTAATGTATTTCATCATAATATCTTTTTGATTTAAAAGATTAATATTTCTAATTAATTTAATCCACCACGCTTTTGCTGTGCACTCTGATCTTAATTTATCAAATTATATAAGTCTATCAAAGATAAAAAAAATATCCTTATATGTTAGATCAGTCCAGAATAGATTCAACCTTTAAATTTTATATAAGACTTAAGACAAAATTTTAAGTTTTTTTATCTTTACTACCTTTGGGTATAGCATATAAAAATTAAATCATGATCCACTTCCTATGTTTGAAATCATTGCATAAGTTTCATCACTCTTCAAGAATCCAACATGTCTAGAATCAATTGGAGTTAACCTTAGATTTACCTTACAATCATTTAGATAATTTTTAAATTAATTTTTTTAAAAAAAATTAAATTTCAACTTGTCAACTAGAAGAACTCAAGCCAACATCCTTAAGTAGAATCAACTTGATTATTTTTTATAGAGCTCTCTTCATCACAACCCTTAATATTAATCGATAAATTCATACAAAATCTTATCCCTTGTATAAGTCATTCAAAATTTAACACTAACAAGATGTCTTAGTTCAATTTAAAAAAAATCCAAACTTTGACTTGAATAATTAATACACTTCACCATCTTCAATAATTACAAGAAAAATTAAAAAAATCTAATCCGAAGATAATAATATGAATTATTAAAGATTTCATCATAATCTGTATATCATACTCTGATAAAATAAATTTTTTTTTTTAATTTAATAATATCAAAGTACTTTTGATCCACTTAGAAAAATAAGCTTTTGACTTGAAATTCAATGTAACTTGAAGGATCAAGGAATCCTATTCAGAATATGATATTTTGAGTAACCAAAGATTTCACCAAAATGTGTATCTCATATTCTCATAATAAAATTTAAGTATATTTTTCATCTAAGATTGAGTTTCATATATGATCCTCTTATAGGTTCAATGCTCAAAAATATTTCTCTCTCATATGATAAAATTTCTTCTTAGACCATATCCTAACTTCCTTCTAATAAATTTAAAATTTGTAATGCTCGAATAATTAACATCAAAATCAAAAAAATTATCATGATTTCCTTCATATAAGTTTAGCATTCCAAAATCATCGAGTATACTCAACATAACATATCAATACCTCCCGCTTCCTTCCAGGGTCAATTCTTCTTATATTCAGGCCACCCTACTAATTGAAATCCAAGATATGACTCATCAATTCTATTATAGATATCATATGCCACTTATGCATAAATTTCATCTTAATATCTATTGATTCGAAATCTAAATATTGAATCTTCTCTTTTATATCTATCATGTTTCTCATGATCATAACCTAAGTTCAAATATCACTAAAATTATAATTCTGAATAATTATAACCTTAAACTCTGATATTATCTGTCATACTCTATTGATTATAATCTCAAAATTTTGATATCACTTATATGACAATCCCTAGTGACCTTAAACTTGGGCTCTAGTACTATTCTGTCATATCCTAATCACTTGTATCATTGTTTCCAAATAAACGTAACCTAAGCTCTAAGCTCAGATGCCACTCTGTCACATCCTACTGATCTTACATAAAATTTTAATATCTCTTATAATCTCTGATGATCTTAAACCTAAGCTCTTATATTATTCTATCACATCCTAACCATTTATATCGTAATCTCCAATGATCATAACCTAAGCTCTGATACCATTCTATAATATTCTAATCACTTATATCATAATCCCTAATGATCATAACCTATCCTCTGATACCATTCTGTCACACCCCGAACCCAACACCCGAGTCGGATACGTGATGGCCGCACACTCCTTAGAGCAAGCCCTAAAGAATATGCAAGGCCAAAAAAAAATCATTACAACCTTAACATCCATAACAATTAATTTCAATAATAATTCATAAAATCTTGTATAGATACAAATTAAATTTCTTCAATTCTCTGATCAGATATCAACGGTACTCTATCTATGCATCCGCTCACTCACAAATCCATACCATAGCCGACCATGGACATCTTGTAACTCTGAGAAGAAAAGAAGGATGAAAGGATGTGAGCTTTACAGCCCAGTAAGAATTTCCATATCACACTAATATAGTAATATAATCAAAAAATATGAATAAACAATAAAATATAAAATCTCATGTTCAATGTCCAGAATAAAGTAAACATCCATAAATTTTCTGTCTTGTTAAAATAGATGCATCATCATATGTTAACAGGTGAAACACTTTTGTTCAACAATTGTTTCATGCCTTATCTTTCATTTCTCTTTTCATAACCACATGATTTTTAACATTTTTTTTCTAGCTCTGGACTATCCAAGTCTATACCTCAGTCATCATTCGGATCGAATCCATTTAAAAAGTCTTTCAAGATTGTCCCAGGATGAGCTCCTGGCCGGCTGTCCCACGTACGAAAGCCCGTGAGAGGCTGTCCCAAGCATAAGCTCCTGACGGGCTATCCCAGACATGAGCTCCTGGCCTGCTAATCCACCTGTAAGCCAGTGGGGGCTGTTCCATATGACAAGGCTAGTCCATACCATATATCTCTTTCTTTTCATTTAATCATTTTGTGTTGATTTTATCAAATCAATTCCGACTTGCATTATGATCAATTCGGATATGTATAATCATGCCATCAATCTCTGATACATATATATTGACATAACATACTCATACTCAAAATCAAATAACAATATCTCAGATATAATAAATTCATCGATCTCAAATCCGACGATGCAAAACTAATGATGCAAGACCAACAGTAAAATAGCATACATATAATAGTGATCATGTACAGGGATTCTTACCTTTACCGGTGACTGATCCAAGCATAGAAATCAATATTCTTCTTTGATTTATGAATTTCTTTAACAAAATATTTCACTTGATATCATATGCAGACAATCATCTCTTCATAACCCTAATCAAATATAAAAATCATATATGAAAAAAATTATCTGATAATCGATCCTAATAACACAAATCTAGGACCTCTCTTAGGATTAACCAAAATTAGGACTTGTCTATGTATCAGGATCCTCCACTGATCCACAAGACTTTTAGAGAGAGAAAATTCATGAAGAGAGAGAAAATTCTAGAGAGAAAAAGTAGAGATAGAAAGTGGAGAGAGAAATTTTCGTATCCTTTCGATGAGGCAGTCATGATCGAGATCATCAGAGGTCCTATCAGGGTGACTCAATATGAATCAAGTGTTACAAATTTCGAATAGGATCGGACTGGGATCAGATCTACTGCATGAATTTCGGAGCAATCTCGGATCATCTTATTTTCATCTCAAGTTTATTCTACGGTCTGTGATGAAATCAAAGAATGAGGAAGACTCTCGAGAGACAAAATTCATAAAGAGAGAGAAAGATCTAGAGAGAGAATCTAGAGAGAGAAATTGGAGAGAGAAGGTAGAGAGAGGAGAGAGAAAATTTTTCTCTCTTCTTCTTCTTTTTATTTTATTTTATTTTTATTTTTCACTTTCTCTTTTTTTTTTCTTTTTTCTTTTCTTTTTCTTTTTCCTTTTTTTTTTCTTTTCTTTTCTTCTTCTTCTTCCTTCTTCTTTTCTTTTCTTCCCGCGGCCTCCCTTGGCTAAAACAGGGGAAGACTGTGAGGTCCCCCCCCTCGGTGGCTCGGGCTCCGGCGGCTTGGTCGGAGATCCAGCAACAACCGCTGACCATGTGAAGTCGGTCGGCGATGGGGTTCGGCCGACGGGTTTTTTTTTTTTCGAAAAACAGGGGATCTTCTTTGGCATTTTATTTCCAGTAAAATCGATGGCTGGCGGTGAGGTCTGGGCCAGGGGAGAAAGGGAAGAGGGAGAGAAAGAAGGGGAGGAGCTTACCTCGAGCTCCGACAGTGTCTCCGTTTCAAATTTTCGATGAGCACGGGTCTAAGAAAATCGGTAAAATGAGAAAGAAAGAGGGAGGAAGAAGAGAGGAGGCCGGGCTCTGGGATCCTTTGGAGGGAGGGGAGAAGGAGATTTATAGGGAATCCTTGGAGTCCTTGTTGCCCAAGGTTCCGCTCTTCCCGGATTCAATCGGAGAATGAGAAGAAGCATTTTTTTTTTTTAATTATGGGCCGTGGCTGATTCTGGGCCCAATTTGGGCCGGGGTGTTACAGTGACTCCAAGAAGGAGAGTATTGTAGCTGGAATAATTCCTCTAATCCCTCCTCCATCGATGCTAAGAACAGTGATAAGGTTCCCGTACGTTGCGGCCTGGATCTGAATGATGTTGGACATGGCAGCTTGCAATAGAAGAATTATTTGTGTAGATTAGGTTGGGGGGACAGGAATTGGAGACAAGATCGAGCTGGTATGTAAGTGCCGAAGTTATGGCAATGTGGCGTATCACTAATGCAGTATTTATAAGCCTACAGATTAATTACAGAAAAGCGATAAACGTGACCTTTCACCTGTCATCAAATTATTATAATCATGTCGAGCTAAGCATTGGAATGAGTCCAAGGTCAGAAGATAAGCCTTGAATTAGTCTGTTAAAAGGACCGAGTGTTCTCCCTTTATCTAGTATGTTTTTAAATCTGAAGTTTGTGTTGTGGAACAAAGCCTAATGGATAGGATTAAAAAGGTGGAACCTATTGCACTACCATGGACAAAAAAATATGGATAGGCTGAAATAAAATGGATGACTCGGATTAATATTATTCTACTTTGCTTCTACATATGTATAGACTTATTTTGCTCTGAATCGACATCTGTTATAAACCATCAAAATTACTAGCACGAATGGATGACTGGAAGGCTTATGGAAGCAGATAAATGAACCATAATGGCAATCAATAGTTTGTGCGAGTCAAAATATTGAATAAAAAAATTACTAACACTTCTAGGTGTCCAATCTAGGGCCTTGTCTTTTCTTGCAGGAGTTTGCTCTAACACGCAACAGCCCAATATGTAGAAGAGAATTTTTGACGCAATTGTTTAATAGGATATAATGTTGAACTTAATTGGGATAATAGCGTGGATAGCTATAAGATGTAAGATGACTGAAACTTTTAAGTATTAAAGTGCTCTATCTTGAGGGCTATCCAATGAAGGGATGTATCATGCCTTGAGAAACCACAAATTAAGGTTACCTTGTAGCTAAATAAACTAAGCTTGAATCAGCATACAACCTCATAATTCCAAGCCAAGCAAAAAATTAATGTGCCTCAATCACGCGTGACTTGATAATGCTCAAATATATGTATATTATTATACATTTATTATATCTTATAGAAATAGAAAACCATCGGATTGAAGCTTCAACTAGTATTTTTTTAAATTCTTTAAAACAATGAAACACAAATTCTAGCTGGTTTGAAATCAAGCATGAACTAAGCTGGTTCAAGCTCGAAATGAATGTAGCTTGGTATAATTGAAGCATACATGCTGAAGGAGCGGTACCCAAAGACACCCACATCACCTAAGAAAATTGGTTCAAGTGCTTACCAAGTACAGCTTCATCAAATGAAGTTAAATTAGTTGTAATTTTTTCTTCAAATATGTAACATCCATCACATCCTTTTTTGAGGAGTAAGGAAGGGGAATATTGAAAAATTTGCCAAATAACGATTTTCCTAATTAATTACCTTTCACCAAGCATTGATATAATTTAAATTTTAGTTTTCTTTCTTTAAATTCCCTCAAAATAGATATCCTTAACAAATACACAACCAATACATGATGAAATAAATACATCCGCTCTCTTAATTATTGCGAGGAAAACCTACCTTCAAGGGCATACGAAGGTGAGCAAGAACTTGATTGGCCACTGGGGAAGCAAGGTGTCACACCAAATAAAATAGCAACCTTCATTTGAGGGAAGAGGGAATTGATGAACTGGTGCCTGTGCAGGGGGGAATCAACGTCGACTATCCCCATCAATGCCCACCAACATGACCAACCAACCTTCAATATAAACACAATAAACTTCCACCATTCTTCACCAGCCATCAATTGGTTCAGAGTAAGTGTGTTTTGGGGGCTTGTTCTGGCCTTTTGTCTAGGCCTAACAGGGAGGGCATGGGAAAACCTGGAAGTAGTCCTTGAAAACGATAGCTCATATTGCAAGTAGCCTTCTGTTCGGGTGGACGTGTTTCTTGTGTTCTCCACTTGTAACTGAACGCTACTGCATCAGCAATCAAGAGAACGCACTTTTCCATTTTCAGGATGGTGTCCTAATTGTGCACTTTCAGCTATCATACTTACATTATTATCAACTACCAGACCATCCCACTGCCAAAATAACATTCGGCTGTGAACCTAGGTCAATACTAATGATCTAAGTAGCAGAGAAATGTGCTTTAACATCTTCTATTCCAGGAACTTGATTAGATACACGAGTCTTTTAACATTTTCTATTTCATAAACTTGTAGAAAATTACCTTCTTTTGGAACTTAAAGCTGAGATTTCAATCTTTTCTCCATTGAAAATTAACTACTTGTCTAACCAACAGATTAGGTTGGAAGAGTTTTTGTTGAGATGATGAGGTCATTACCGTACGAGGATGAAAGAGAAACTCATGCTCTGGTAACATACTGATAGTGTGGAATTAACACAAATGCAGACCCAATCTTATTTAATAAGGATAGAAAATACACAAATGCAGACTCAATTCTCATCTGATCAAATTTTTCATTCATAAGCCCATCAAGGCTGTCCTAGGTATGAACTTCTGACTGGCTGTCCTACATATGAAAGTCCGTGGGGGGCTGTCCAAAGTATAAACTTCTGACAAATTATCCCAGGCATGAGCTCCTGACCGGCTGATACACATATAAGCCCGTGGGAGCTGTCCTAGACATAAATTCCTGATAGGCTGTCTCAGACATAAGCTCTTGACGGACTGTTCCACATGACGAGGCTAGTTCAAACCATATCTTTTTTATTAATTATTACATATTGATTTCATCAAATCAATTTTGATTTACAGTATGATCAAATTAGATATGTCATATCTATATAATCATATCATCAATCACTGGCATACATACATATTAACACACAATATATGTACATTGAAAAAATCATATGAGAAACATAGTATCTCAATATAATAATCCATTAATGTGATAACCCGACCCAATTGGGTCCAAAACCAGCTCACAAAGCCCACTAGAAAAAAAAAAAAAAACAGAACAGGGAGGAAGACTCCCGATCGGAGTCTTCCTCTTTCCCGTCTCCGATCAAAAATCGGAGTCCTAGGGCTATTAAAAGATCCTAGGACGAGCTCTATAAGAACCCCCCTCTTCTCCTCTAAGTGTAGAATCAACAGTCACCGATGATCGTCGGAGTTTTTCTCCGATTTTTTGTTTGAAGCTGCGGCCCCTCGACCTGTGCTCGCCGCGATTTCATGCCGGTGGGGGTCACCGGAGGTTGTGGTAAGGTCTCCCTCCTCTCCCTCTCTTCTCTCCCTTCTTTCCCGTGCCTGTGAGCACGATGGCCGGCGACAGGTGTCGCCAAATTTAGTTGGAAAAGAAAACCCCCTGTTCACGCCGCCTCTTTCCTCTGATTTTCTGGCGCCGACGGTCACGCCGACCGCCGGCTCTGGCCTCTCCGAACCCGGGAGAGTCGGCCGTTGCCGCCGGCCACCACCGGGCATGATATGGCCGTGATCGGCCAGTCAAGGCACGGGGACCTCTAGGTCCCCTGTTTCGGCCCAATGAAAGCCCGGGAAGAAGAAGAAAAGAAAAGAAAAGAAAAGAAAAAGGAAAAAGAAAAAGAAAAGAAAAAGGAAAAAGAAAAAGAAAAAGAAAAACAAAGAAAATGCAAAATAAAAAAAAAAATAAAATAATAATAAGAAAAGAGAAAATTTTCCTCTCTCCCCTCTTTTTCCCTCTTTTTCTCTCTTTCTCTCTCTCTATTGTCTCTCTCTAAAAAGAAAAAGAAAAAGAAAAAGAATATATATATAATAAAAAAAAAATATGTGAGAGAAAGTTTCTCTCATTTCTCTCTTAAATCTTTCTCTCTCTAGAATTGAACTTTCTCTCTCCATTTTCTCTCTCTAGATTTTCTCCCTATTTTCTCTCTCTAGACCTTTTATCTCTTTTTATGGATTTCATCTCTCTAGGATCATTCTCTCTCTGATTGCATCACAGATCCTAGGATAAACTTGAGATGAAAATATGATGATCTGAGACTGCTCCGAAATTCGTGCAGTAGATTAGATCCTGATTCGATCCTTCTTCAAAATTTATAACATCGATCATGGTAAATCCATATTAAGTCATCCTGATATAACCTCTGATGATCTCAATCATGATTGCCACTTTTGAAGGATACGAAGATTCTCTCTCCACTTTCTCTTTCTATTTTCTCTCTTATGACCGACTTTCTCTCTCTAAAAAAAAGGATCTATGAATCTTATATCGAGTCATACCTTCATCTTTTAGAAGTTCATATTGACTCTAACAAGATGATCCGAAATTACTTTGATATCCGTGCTATATGTCAACCTCATCTGATCGTATCAAAGATCTTTCAAATTTATTATTAAAGAACCCTATTGATTGATCTTGACTTTAATTCGATCTGTGCTTCACGATTTCTTGATCAAGTCACTTAAATCTGACCCTCAGATCAGAGACCCTGAATTGTCCTGGTATCTGGATGGTCCGACACATCCGGACAACAGTCCTCTTTCCTTATGATTTAATCTTATTATATGCATGGAATAAAAATTGACGATGATTTGATATTTTAAATAGGATTAGCTGATTCTTCTAACGAAGTTTAAAGATCTAAGATGAACGAGGTAAGTAGATCCTATGCTCCTTATTTATTTTTAAATGATCATGTTTTTATGCAAAGAATTGCTATTGATGAAATCATAATTTTTCATAAAAATAAGGATCGGCATATGTGATATGAAAAAGCATATTTTATTATGAGAATTGATTTTATGAATATGTCTTATGAAAATAGCATGATTATGAAGCATGAATTTCATTATTTTTCCATCTATGTATATGTATGCTTTAAGAAAAAGATATAAAGATTTCAAAGGCTCTCAGATGGCTATGAATGAATCCCTTCGGGAAGGTCGACATCCGGAGCTAGCATCCACACGAAACATGGCCCTGCCAGCGGGTATAAAGTTGGCACATGAATTAAGAACTCTGTCGATTAAGAAACATGGCCCTGTCACGGGTATAATAGTGACCTTAGCACGAATATCTGTGAGCAATATTTTGAAACATGACATGAATGCATGATGAAAATGAATTACGATTCATGATTGTGAAATATACATGATTTATGCATGGATGATGAGTTTATAACTTGTTTTGTTATATGCTCTATGAAATATTTTATTTTGTATTATCTGTTATTTTCTAAATATTACATTATCATGAAAAACTTATGCTTGATCCGATAAGGAAGCGCAAGTTCTACTTACTGGGCTAGTGTAGCTCATATTTTTTTTTGTTTTCTTTTTGTTTGAACAGAGAAATAAGGTTAGGATCGGCAAAAGGAATCCAAGCTTGAAGATTGGTATAGCAAGCTGAAAAATTTGGCAACAGAAGTTTAATTTATTTTATAATCATGGATCTGTAGTCATTTATGAATGTTGAGATTCGGGTTAGTACTTGCTTTTGGATTTAGATGCTCTGAACCAATATTGGTTTGATTATTTGATGAATAATAGAATTGAATCTTTTTATTTGACGGATTTTAGATGATTATGATGAATTGGCTTCGTGTTATCATGGGTTCCATCCCTCGGTAGCATGGCCGTGTTATGTCCCGGATTTGGGGCGTGACAATTAACACGAATCCAACAATATAAAACCAAAGATATAAATCCAACAATAAAAATAGTATATATAATGGTGATCATATATAGCGATTCTTACCTTTACTGATGATTGATCCAAGCACTACAATCAATGAACTCTTTAATTTATAAATTTTGAAAATAAAATATTCTGCTCAATATCTTCTACAGACAGTCGCATCTCTACATGATCAGGATTAAATATAAAAATTATATATAATTAAAGATAGAAAAATTATGAAAATATACTAAAATCACAAGTTTAGGACATCTTCTAGGATCAACCAATCGATCTTGATTACGTAGGTATCTGGACCCTCCACTAATCCATAAGATCTTTTAGAAGAAAAAAATCATGAAGAGAGATAAAATTTTAGAGAGAGAAAGTGGAGAAAAAATCTTCGTATTCTTGAGAAGAGACAATCATGATTAAAATCATTAGAGATCATATCAAGATGACTCAATATGGATTAACTATAATCAGATGCTAAAAATTTTGAATAAGGATCGGACTAGCATCCAACCTACTGCATGAGTTTCAAAGCAATTTTAGGTCACCTTATTTTCATCTCAAGTTTATCCTAGAGTCTGTGATGCAATTAGAGAGAGAAAGAGAGAATAAAAAGACCCTAGAGAGAGAAGGAGAGAGAAAAGAGAGGAGAGAGGAAAGAGAGAGAGAACTCTCTCTCATTTTTTTTCTTTTTTTCCTTTCTTTTCTTTTTCTTTTTCTTCTTTTTCTTTTTCTTCTCTTCTTCTTTTCTTCTTTCTTTTCTCTTCTTTCTCTCTTTTCCTGGCCGAACAGAGGAGGGACACGTGGGGTGAAAAAGGAGCTTGATGGCTCGTTCTCCGATAAGGTGCGGTGACACGATCGGAGGTCCGACAGTGACGACCGATGGTGGTGGAGCTAGAGATGGCCAGCGACGAGGTTCGACCGGCAAATAATTAGAAAAAAAATAGCAAAAATAGGGGATTGCTCCTCTTTCTTTGATTTTTTTCGATTAACGACCGATCATCGAGGGCCAAACCTCCGGAGAAGGAAAGTAGGACGGTAGGGGTCATTACCCATGGGTGAGGCATCATGGGCGGCGGTGCTGGTGGTCGAAAAAGAGAAGGAGAAGACTCGTTCAAAATAGAGAAAAATAAAATTTTTATTTTTTTATGAGATTTTCGACGAACCCGATGGCTGGCAGGGGTGCGCGATACCATGGGAAGGAGGGAAAGGAAGAGAGGAAGGAGGGTTGGAGCTTACCTTCCTCATCGGTGAGGTCTTCGATGAGGATTTGAGATGAACACGATAAGGGTGTTTGCGGCTTCAATGAGAAAACTAGAGAAAAAATAAGAGGAGAGATCCGATGCTCATTGTGGCCAACCTTAGAGGAGAGGGGAGGGGATTTATAGGTTGGAGGGGAGGTCGAATCCCCCCCGGATTCAACTTCTCTTCCGATAATTTTGAGTAGAAAAAGACTCCCAGCGGGAGTCTTCTTCGTTTGCTTCCTCTCTCTCTTTTTTTTTTTCAAAAGTGGGCTTCAAAAATTTGCGCTTGGTCCAGGGCCCAAATGGGTTGGGTTATTACATAAAGATTTGGATCATAACAAACTAAGAGATAAAAGTTATCTACTCATTCAACTTTGAAACATATTTTCGACAATGAGATGCATGCACTATTGGTGTATCAGCTTTATTGAAGTTGAAAGCCCCAAAGAAGGTAGAAATTTTTATAAAGTTTAGTAAATGAAATTCTAACTGAAAAAGGAAATTATGGAAGAGTGGCTGCTTGTGCTTAATTGTTGTTCTTCCTACGGAAGTACCAAGAAGACGATCAATATATGCTATTTAAAATTTTCAAAATGATATATGGAAGCATTTCTCACATGCTATATATGACAATTAGTCATTTACAGTTATTTGTGTTTGGTTGTGAATTTTCTGGTCATGGAGGGGGGTGAGGATTGGATAGTGATCTATTTGATGATGCAATCACCATCTCATGCAACGCGAGATATAGTGCACCACATGCATCTGCTTTCTTGAAGTTACAAAGAAGCTAGAAATATTTGTTTGACTAAATTTACAAAATAAAAACCTAACCAAAGAAATTTATGGAAAAGTGGCTTGTCTGTGCTTAAAAATCTTTCTCTTTGTGAAAGTAATAAGAAGATCACTAATAATATTTGTTGGTCCTTGAATTGTGAACTTCCTGGCAAAAGCAATGTGTTAGAAAAAATGTGAGGAAAGTTTGGGCCTTCATTGGTGTTACGTGCTGGTGCATTTGGCCAGAATAAACCCCTAGAATTTTCTTTCTGCAAATAATATGATGCTTGTTGGTTTTCAAAAAATATACGGAAGAATTTATTACTATATGATTAGAAATTTGTTGAGTTCCGTCTTTAAATTGTAAACTTCCTAGCAAAAGCAATGTGCTACAAAAATGACAGAGGGAGAGCTGGGATCTTGATTTTGTTGTCATCTAGAATGAAGTTAAAAAAAACAAAAAATCTTTATAAATGTAGAACCAAAAATACCACTAACCATACTTAATAAATGCAGAACTTCAAAAAAATCTTTAAAATACAAATTATTGTTAAAAGGAGTCATTGATGCACAATACCAACATAAAAATATTTAAAATGTAGAATTAATTAAAGCATATATATTGAAGTAGCGATACCTAGAGACACCCACATCACCTAAGAAAATTGGTTCAAGTGCTTATCAAGTACAGCTTCATCAAATAAAGTTAAATTAGTTGTATTTTTTTCCTCAAATATGTAACATCCATCACATCCTTTTTTGAGGAGCAAGGAAGGGGCATATTGGAAAATCTGCCAAACAACGATTATCCTAATTAATTACCCTTCACCAAGCATTGATATAATTTAAATTTTAGTTTTCTTTCTTTAAATTCCCTCAAAATAGATATCCTTGACAAATGCACAACCAATGCATGATGAAATAAATACATCCGCCATCTTAATTAATATGAGGAAAACCTACCTTCAAGGGCATACGAAGGTAAGCAATATTGTGCAGAACTTGATAGGCCACTGGGGAAGCAAGGTGTCACACCAAATAACATAGCAACCTTCATTTGAGGGAAGAGGGAATTGATGAACTGGTGCCTGTGCAGGGGGGAATCAACGTCGACTATCCCCATCAATGCCCACCAACATGACCAACCAACCTTCAATATAAACACAATAAACTTCCACCATTCTTCACCAGCCATCAATTGGTTTAGAGTAAGTGTGTTTTGGGGGCTTGTTCTGGCCTTTTGTCTAGGCCTAACAGGGAGGGCATGGAAAAGTCTGGAAGTAGTCCTTGTAAACGATAGCTCATATTGCAAGTAGCCTTCTGTTTGGATGGACGTGTTTCTTGTGTTCTCCACTTGTAACTGAACGCTGCTGCATCAGCAATCAAGAGAACGCACTTTTCCATTTTCAGGTTGGTGTCCTAATTGTGCACTTTCAGCTATCATACTTACATTATTATCAACTACCAGATCATCCCACGACCAAAATAACATTCGGCTGTGAACCTGGGTCAATACTAATGATCTCAGTAGCAGAGAAATGTGCTTTAACATCTTCTATTCCAGGAACTTGATTACATACACGAGTCTTTTAACATTTTCTATTTCATGAACTTGTAGAAAATCACCTTCTTTAGGAACTTAAAGCTGAGATTTCAATCTTTTCTCCATTGAAAACTAACTACTTGTCTAACCAACAGATTAGGTTGGAAGAGTTTTTGTTGAGATGATGAGGTCATTACCGTATGAGGATGAAAGAGAAACTCATGCTCTGGTAACATACTGATAGTGTGGAATTAACACAAATGCAGACCCAATCTTATTTAATAAGGATAGAAAATACCCATGTTGAAGGACCTTATGTTGTAAAATAAGTAGCAAATATAGGAACCTAAAGACCGGATGCTTTTAGCTTGGCCTGCCACGTGGATGAATCAATGTCCATAGGTCAGTGTTATCAGGCATCACCAATAAACTGGAGGGTGCTCGATAAAAAGTATTAAAGCATAGTCATATCTTTGATCATATGCTTATCAGATTTTTTGACTCTTTGAGTTTGGTTATTAATCCAGAATAATGCAACTGAAGTATGTCTATTGGGTCACATATTGCTAGCCTTTTCCTTGGATGAGTTGATAAACTCGGTTTCTTGGCTTTGTTTGTTCAAAGATGCATTCAATTTTATGCTCGCATGCTTTTAAATTTCTCAAGACACAGTTTGAGATTCAAAGACTCTCCATGGAGTCTAAATATCACCAATGCACCACATCAAGATATCTATACATCGAGATATCTATGTTGAGTAAACTACTAGAAGTACTATGAGGCAGAAGAGTGTAAATACGTAATGTAGAAGGACCACATATTGAAGATGCCAAAATAAAAAAGAACAGTTAAATGCTGTGACAACCTTGAAAAAGCAACCATTTCTTGAATTAATAGACAGCTAATGAGCACATTATTGATAAGAGTGAGGAGGGCATGCTACTTACAAGCTGATCTTTGAACATGCAGAACTTACTGAGAAAAAAATGTTTTTGTTCTGCTTGAGTATCAAATAGTAGCAGATATTAAGATGATGTTTCTTACTTAGTTTGTTGCATTCAGGGTGTAGTGCAAGATAATTTGGTCCAAGTCTTTGTTCAAATAATAATTTGGTCCAAGTCTTTCTTCAAATACAACTTTACTCTGACAAACTAAGCATAATACTATAAATTTAAAATCTGAGAATAGAGTTGCATCAGCTAATCACTGAAATGTGAAGGAAAAGGCAAAACATAATGCTGATTGAGTTTAGAAATAGCAAGAGAAAAGGTCTGCATATATGGGGGACAACATTTTCTACTAACATGTGTCACTCCATTGAGATTTCATGCATCAATCCTCCATTGTTCACCAGTAGCTTTGTGATATTTATATATATCTTTGGGTTTTCTAAAGATAAATTAACTGCTACATTCTGTTTTGAGTCCCCTTTCTTTTGTCATGTACTGTTTAGTGAGTTTAAGGAAAGTGATATATAAGTCACTTAACTCTATCATTATCATTTCAACAGTTTTTTTTTCCTCAACTTTATATTTGCACCAATTCTCTCTAGGTGCTTGAAACAAAAAAATATTTGTGCTAATAACGTTCTCTTGTCCCTTTTCCTGAAAAAATTGAAAAATTAAGACCATATCTCTTGTGTTACATCTAGTGTCAATTCATTTGCGACTCTTTTTCCTTTCATGCACACATGGGCGGTATCAAAATACACGTTTATGTTGAATCGCTTACATTACGAATGACCACACGCAATAACTTGTTCTTGTGTGCCCGACACTAAATCGATGTTCCACATTTGAATATTCAGACCAGTGTGCAACAATAACATCCGCGGATTCGAATGCTTAATGGTCTATCCCAATCTTCCTTGGTCAACAAAAGATAGATTAACAACAATTCAAACTAAGGTCATGCAATCTACCTAACTTCCAATGTATTACTGCCTACCTACAAGTCTCTGGGGACAACTTACACTTCACCTTAATTAAAAACATTTTGGAAGTGGATATGGTGAGGTCATAAAGATAGATGGCGGGCGACGACCACACGCTTGTGCGAGAAGTCGTCGAATTCTTAAGGAGACCATGGATACCGCAGTTGATAGCTTACTTGGACCAAAACTCCAGAAGTATGACTGATGAATTATTCTTCTATAAAAGCACATTCTTACATGCAGAATTTGATCAGTACGTAGCTGAAAGTATATAGAGGCACACTGTTCTTGTTGAGAATTTGCATCTTAATTCATACCTACAAAGTAGTCTTGATGGAAAAATCAAAATCCAACATCAATCAAATACAGGCCCCAACATATGGGAATCTGATAACCATTCTGAGCATTGATGGAGGAGGAATAAGAGGAATTATTCCTGCCATTATCCTCAGCTTCCTGGAGTCAGAACTTCAGGTATGATGTACAATTCAAGATGAAATTGAAGTACTTGCCTTGATTCTCTATTGGATGTTTCAGCTTGTTTACACATTTAAATTAGATCATCATATCAGTTAGCACTGTTTCTGTTTCTTCCATACAACTATGACTCAGGAGGCCTTTTTCATTGATTTGTGCAGAAACTTGATGGCGAGGATGCAAGGATTGCCGACTATTTTGATGTGATTGCAGGAACAAGCACCGGCGGTCTTGTGACAGCAATGTTAACCGCACCAGATGATGATAATCGCCCTCTCTTCGCTGCAAAAGACATAGAATCCTTCTACAAAGTACAAAGCCCAAAAATATTTCCACAATATGGGTAAGAATGATTATAATAATGGACTAGTGAAGATATTTCCACACAATCTTTTCTTTAACAATTGATAGAAATTTCCAGTTAATACCTTAAAAATTTCTAATTTTAGAGGAATTTTGGCTCCAATAACGAGGATGGTTAGAGCTCTATGGGGACCCAGGTACAATGGAAACTATCTACATAAACTTATCAGGGAAAATCTGGGAAGCATGCGACTGGACCAAACCTTAACTAACGTGGTTATTCCAACTTTTGATGTCAAGCGGCTCCACCCTACCATTTTCTCCAGCTATGAGGTGAACCTGGAGACAGGTGTGTTTGAACCAGTAGGGAATGGAGAAGGAACAAACGAAGATGCTCTTAGAAGGTAGAGAGAGTAATTTCAGCTTGTTGCTAACTCTTTTTTAACAACATAGATTTGTGACAAACAGATTAGTTGAACCTAATTGGTGTATCTTTGCAGGTTTGCTAAACTCCTTTCACAAGAAAGAGGACTTCGTGAGTCAAGATCTCCGCATGTGAAAATGCCCATAAAATATTAATGAGCATCTCTAACCGAGGTTTTGGGAGTAAGTGGAGTTGGGCGGGCTACTCTCCAGGGCCTCATACTGTAACTTCATGAATTTTTCCTTGCAATATACGAATTCATGGTGGATGCAGTTAGTTCATGCAATCCAAGAAAGTGTTATTGTGACATTGTTGGCAAATTTGCCAGAAGGAAAGTTCTGTAGATTTGTACGTCTTGAAAAGGCAATATCATTCTTTCATTAATTCTATGGTAAATGTCCTGTGTAACTATTAATGATGTTTGTTTTGGTGAAGGTGGACTCTCTCTCTCTCACTCTCATATGCATGCATTAAAGGTGAAGTCATAAGTCCTTGGAAGAAATAAATTAGAAACTGTATCTTGATTCAACCAATTAAACAGATGTACACGTATAATTAGGCCAGCAAAAAAAGGTGTCCTTATATACAATATACAATTTTCTGAAATGTAGTGAGTTTGGAATACAAAACAATTGAGCACTCGTTGAAAGTTAAGAAACACAATCCATCTTCAGATCTCCCGTCTCTAAAACTAACTTCAAGTTTGACAATTATGTCACTCGTATGCTATTGGTTTAATTCTTCGTATTGCTAACAAAGTTGTCAAAAAGAACAAAGAATTGATAGAATATGCTTTGAAGAAGGGATTTTCAAAATAAAAAGGAAACAAGAAAGAAGAAAACCAAGTATCACGAGAATCAAATCCAAATCTGAGATGGAAATTATTGCTCTTCTTAGCTACGAATGAAACGTGCAGAAGATATGCATGTTAACTGTTTCAGCATGCAATGCTAACTGGACAGAGTAACCAAACAGCACTTGAAGATTATCATCAAACTACCTGATGAATGCAGGCAATAGAAAAGCTTGCATAAAGATCCTAAAACTAACACAGATGCTTGCATAAAGATCCTTCTACATTACGTTCACATCTTAATTTTCTGATTTTTATTTACAAAAAAAGTAGCAATCTGCAGATACATTGTGTTAATAGTTTAAGACTGAATTAAAACCCAATAATGAAATTTTCTATCATATATAGTGGATTACTTATCCCAGTTTGGAGTATACAGTGGATAAATCATTATCTCTTTGTTGTTAGATTTTGCTATGTCATTGAACATCAACACAAGATTTATCCATTGGTGATAATTTAAATCATTATCTTTTGTTGTCAGATTTTGCTATGCCATTAAATCAACATATAATTTGTTCATTTATGATAATAAATTTATAGAAAAAATCTTATTCTTAATAAACAAAAATTTAGAAAAGTATTTGCCAGGTAAAGAGATTATGGTTGTTTTCAGGTTTACTTTGTGTATGCCCCAGGTCTAACTGTGGATTAAACTTATAGAAGTAATGGTGTTCAGATATTTCAGCACATTATCATTCTCCATCTCAAAAGAAAATTAAAAGAAATTATCATATCACTTGACTTTTACCATTAAGTGTAAAGATCGAAACCCATACAAAGGTACTTGTTAAGTTTCAGCTTAGCAACATCATTAAATGCAAATGAAGTAAATGCTTTGTATGACGTTTATTGTTCTCAAAGCCTAGTATAATCAAATAATGCCGTTCTTTCAATTGTAATTGATTTTTTATGTCCTCATTTGGTAGCATTCTTATTCTTTTTGGGTCCACTAGCTATTGAAAGATTTTAGAATTCATTGCAACAATGCCACCTAACAATCAAGATTGTTACTCTCACCAACAATTCTCTAAAAGAGTTAATCCAACTATTTAATTCTATGTGATGAATCATGATTCGTCCTTTGACGAGCCACCTATGCGTGTTGAATCATTCAAAAAGGCGGCTTGCGATATGACCACATGTTGATTTCAAAATCGAAAAGTACTGATATTTGCGTATCATCTTCAATGTTGGACTAGCACTCGGAAGAAGAGTACTAGGAAACTTCTTGAGTAAGTCTATTTAAACCTCTACGTTATCGCAACTTCGATCACTTAAAATTTTTGTTTGTCCCCAAAGTAGTCCCCTCATTGTTGATCAACAAGACCTCAACAATCATGCAAAAATCAAAATCCATCAGTCAGATACAGGCCCCAACCTATGGAAACCTGATCACTATTCTCAGCATTGATGGAGGAGGAATTAAAGGAATCATTCCTGCAACTATTCTTACATTTCTAGAATCAGAACTTCAGGTAGTTAACAAATAATGCTCATAGATAATTTCATTAAATCCTCAATTTTCTAGAAATTAAGATGCACCTAATAATTAGATAATTGTTGCTGCTTCATCATTTCTTGCTTCTTTTCTGTTTTCCTTCTTTCTTAGATCTAGTTGTCCATTTGTTATGTTAGTGCTATATTTTAGACAGTTTTCCAAATTTTTCCCATAGTTTTGGTCTTTTTTTTTCTTTTTTATGATTATATTTTTCTAGTTTACAAAATCTTATGTATGCCAAAGATACTTTAATTTTATGATATTCAAAGGTCAGTCAAACATGTTAGACAGATCATCTTTTTTTAAAGCAGTGATTTTTCTTTATTAAAACTTGTGTACATGTCTAATTTTTCTAATCAGTTCCAGTAGTTAAAGTTTTTGTTAATGCCCTCTTTGTTACAAAAGCACATTTTGAAGTGTCAAACAAAAAAAAAAAAAAGTAGTGCTCATCAGAGGATTATGTTCAGATATTAGAATATTTAAATTTGTTCTTGACATAATGATTGCTCAGTTTGCAGTTTAATTGAGAAATCTTTTAGCTAGAAGAACTAACATATGCACCGGCATCATATTGCTTTTTGTTTCTTCCATGCTTATTCGTGCCTACAAAACTTTAAACGGTTGATTTTTTTTTTTTTAATAATCCAAGATGTAAATTGTTTGTTTTCCATGAACTTGAGAATTCAAGATCTATTTTCAGTGACACGTTCTTTATTTATCATTGTGCACCTGCTATTCTTTTGCTGCCAAATTGTATCATTACAATTAACTAACAGTTTTCTCTATAGTATTTTGGTTGATATTTTTGTTTACAAAAAAGGGAGGGAAAAATGATTTTGTTGGACAAAGTAAATCACGAGTAGATTCCTGTCTGACAACTCAACTAAATTTCATGCAAACTCACCTAACATTCAACAAAGTACTTTTTACCTACAAATGCAAAAAAAAGAAAATTCCATGATTCATTATCCTGACAGAAGGCAGTGGATCATATAGTTCCAACCAATTATCAAACATTGGTGTTAAGAGAATATTGTTCTAGGAATTGTTCTTTCATATCAACAGCACATAGCAAAGAATCATGTTAAGAAATCAAACAGAAAGATAATGATCATTTTCATTTCTAATATAATTTTCTTTGTTTTCTCTTGCGTTTTGAGAAGAAACTGGATGGAGAAGATGCGAGGCTTGCAGATTACTTTGACGTGATTGCCGGGACAAGCACTGGGGGTCTTGTGACTGCCATGTTAACTGCACCAAACGAAGAAAATCGGCCCCTCTTTGCTGCAAAGGACATCAAGGACTTTTACATGAAACATTCCCCCAAGATTTTCCCACAATGCGGGTCAGTAATCATATCACGTTATTTTGGGTAACCTTGGACACACTTGAAAGTTTGAAGGATCTATTTCCTGAAATGATCAGTTTTCTCTCATTTCTTTCTTCTTGGAATTCTTAGAGGACCATTAGGCCAAGCGGCAAAGATACTGCGAGCTATATCGGGGCCCCGGTATGATGGCAAGTACCTTCATGAGCTCGTCCGGAGAAAACTAGGGAGTATCAAGCTTCATCAGACATTGACCAATGTGGTCATCCCAACATTCGATATCAAGCGGCTCCAGCCAACCATATTCTCCTCCTATGAGGTCTCTCTCTCTCTCTCTCTCTCTCGCTCGCTCGCTCGCACGTTTTTGACACCGAAAAACTTCTCCATGAACATTGTAAGCTAATTTCTTTTTGCTCGCACGTTTTTGACACCGAAAAACTTCTCCATGAACATCGTAAGCTAATTTTTTTCAAAGGAAATGTGGACAGTTCTATCGTCGTGGTGAATAGGAGCGTACGTTTCTCCCTTTTTTTCCTTTTATGACTCTCCTTTATCATCTCTAGTTGTGGACATAAAAATTTAGATAAAACATCAAAATTTTTAAATGAAAGAGAGATTTTAAATTATATAAGTCAATTATAATTCTTATTTTCAAATATTTTAAAAAATATATGTAAGAGCATTTGCTAGCATGTGTTTAGTCATATATAGATTTGGCAGTGGGGAGGTTATAGATAGTTGTACAAGACTAAAGATTGAGCCTGAATAATATCCATCAACTTATCTTTTTCGAGTGAGATCTTGTATAATTATAAATAGTATGAAAGTGGATCTGATCCATAATCCACATAAATTAAAAAACACTATAACATAGGTCACTTTAGGATTAAGCACAAGCCAATTATTATATGTATAATTTTATAGGGATCTTTTGACCGATGTTAGAGCTTAAAATGGATGGAGTATTTGAGAGCCCGTATGTTTAGTTCCATAACATTTATGAATTAAAAAAATTTTGAATACTTATATAAAATCAAAAAATTTAAATAATATCTTCTAGCTAGTCATTTTGGATGATATCTTATATACTAAAAAGATCTTGAATACCTATATAAGATCTGAAAATATAAATCATATCTTTCAATTAGGCTCTTTTCAAAATATTAAATTTCAACAAACAAATCCTCAAGTAGAATATAGTTAGGATTGTCGTGTAGAGTCGTTTAAAACCAGACTGCTATGTCATACAAAATGAAAGAATCCAGAATTTTGGGAAGCTATGGAGCAAAGTAGATATGGACTCTTAGACTAGTTTAGCGGTTAGTCTTTTATATTTGCTTTTAAGATGTTACTTTAAAAGCAATGTATTCTAAAAATGGGATTTATTTTGTAATTTTTTTCTTTAATAAATTCAGGTAGGTTCATCAAAAGGAAAAATTAGTATTAATAAAGGCATAAACATGCCTATAAATTTCTCTCAAAAAATAGACATGCCTATAAATTCAGTTCATGAGCTAACTAGTGTAAACTACAGACAGAGCTACCACCATGCCAAGGAAAGGTTGATAGAAAGATGACTGGTTTCATCGCTCTGCCTTTTCCGATAGCTGTTTTAAATCTTCTCTATCAAATTTTTATATCTTTGAGATGCTCCAATTGTTGAAATTTCTGTAGCTTCCTTCTTATCTTACAGGTGAAGAACAACAGCTCTCTGGATGCGCTGCTATCTGATATTTGCATTGGCACTTCTGCAGCTCCTACATATCTTCCACCTTACTTCTTTCAAACAAAAGACTCAGATGGAAAAGTGAGGGAATTCAATCTTATTGATGGAGGTGTTGCCGCTAATAATCCGGTAAATTAAATAATAGTTTCCTTACCAAAATGATTAGCTTATGAAGTGATTCCAGGCAACCACAACAAGTTATCCATCTGGCTTTTACAGGCTTTAGTTGCTATGGGAGAAGTATCCAAGGAGGTTTTCAAAGGAAACCCAGATTTCTTCCCAATCAAACCCATGGACTATTTCCGGTTCTTGGTTATTTCACTTGGTACTGGCTCATCAAAGGGTGAAGAAAGATACAATGCAAAGAAAGCTAAAGGCTGGGGAGTCTTGGGCTGGTTGCTCAGTAATGGATCTAATCCATTAGTTGATGTTTTTATGCAAGCAAGTGCAGATATGGTGGATATCCACATTTCAGTAGCTTTCCAAGCTCTGCATTCCAGTAGAAACTACCTTCGAATCGAGGTATAAAATAGTTTCAGATTATAATCTAATTAATGCTGCTCTCACCATTATTTTCGGCCAACAAGAAAGGCTACAGAAAGTCAGTATCTCTGGAAAAGCTTAATTGATAATATTCTATGAAACTAGGATGATGTGTTAACTGGGACGATAGCGTCAGTTGATATTGCCACAAAGGAAAACCTGGAGAATCTTGCCAAGGTTGGTGAAAATCTGCTCAAAAAACCAGTCTCAAGGGTGAATTTAGAGACAGGCCACTTCGAGCCTGTGGGCAAGGGAGAAGGGACAAATGAAGAAGCTCTTATAAGGTGACTGCACAAATTAGTATTAACATGCTTATTCCATAAAATCATCGTCAGTTTTAAAGTATTCTAACTTCCATTTTTACAGGTTTGCTAAGCTATTATCAGAAGAAAGAAGGCTTCGTGAGGCAAGATCACCATATTCTAGATTAGCCTGGTCTATGTGACGCCATGGATTGTGAGAATTAAGTTCGTGTTACATCTTTGAGCTGTAGAATATTACTTGAGAGAAGCTGGGTAGTGCATAGCTATAGAAGTCCGATAATCTGTCTCAAGTAATGGAATAGGGGCAGTATTCTGCTGTAATTGGAAACTAAATAATGAACTAGAATAAAGGCCGTATCTCCGTGCTTTTTATGTGCAAGCATAGGAAGTAGCTGCTGCCTATTCACCAGGATATTTCACTTTCAATGTCATGCCTCGAACCAAATATTAACTGACGCTGTATGCCAGCAAGACGGACTGAACAGACGTGAAAGGCTATGTGAACAATATATCTAATCATTTCATAATAATTTTACATCAATCCTCAATCTACTAAATTCTCCATACAATCAAACGCACTCCTCCAAATCCCACAGCCAATCAGATTCTAGCAAAAAGAGAAAAAAAGAATAACCAGTTACACTACCTCGATGAGCAAGATAACACTTAAAAGTTGGTTAGAGCATATTAATAGATAACAAATCAAACATAAAACATATTATCAACCAAAAAAAATTCAATATTCTTATTGAATATCAAACAATAATACTTTTTTTTCTTCGAATTAAAGTATCTTTTTCACAAACTTATACTAGATCCAATATTTGACTATGGCTACATAACCCACTGTCATGGGTCCGATAACAAATGATAGATAATAGATGGCATCCAGATACCACTGTCCTAAACACTGGTATAATATCAAAATTAATTTCTCAGATTACAAGTTAACAACACCAACATATAATCTCCATCGATGGTGCTAAATTATAGCTATGCTGAATATATACCAAAAATTTTACAAATCACCTAACCAAAATTTTCAAAACCATTACTCAAAATATATCATATACTCATATTAAATTATTCATGAAAATATCAAAATATATATTTTATTCTTATATTATTTTCAAAGATAAAACTTAATGTATCGGACCAATTAATCAAATAGATGCAGAAGTCATAAAAACAATTCTATCAAGCAATACAAAGTATAATTTTTTAGATTTCTTGGAAATCACACTACGTAGCATTACATCATTTTCTTTATAAATATCAAAAATCCAGATAATCTAATCACCTCACTTGGATTCCTCAAGACTTAACAATCTAAAACTACATATATATTGTATCAATGTCACACCAATATTTTAAATCAATTTCTAAAAATTCTTAAAAAATTCTAAAATCTTGATTTCTAAACCAACTATCATTATAACAAGGAAAACAACTTTGCCCTATTTCTTGTCATAGGATGGAATGGGGTAGTCAACACAGTGGAGGCCCCTCTAGGGCTAGCCAAGAGAGAGAAGAGATAGATTAATAGAGAAAAAGATAATGAATAAAGGATAGTTTGTGGGGTAAAGCAAGACATAACTCCCTCTTACCTATATCTACACACACCCGCACATCGAGGGATGAGGCAAAAGAGAAAGAAAATGGTGGAAGAAAAGATGAGGAGGAGAGATAAAGAGAGAAAGGAAAAGAAAAAGGTGAGACAGCAAGAAGATGAGGAGGATAAGGATGGGAGGAAGAGAGGACCTAGCACACGAGAGGATGAAGAGGCATGAGATAAGAGCACTATGGCTTAGTAGGGCAGTCACCCTTGGAGAGCGAGGGAGACAGAGTGAGTGATAGTGGTGGATATGTGTGGGAAAAGGAGCATCCTCTATTTTCAATAGGCCATGTCTCCGGTCCTTATTTAGTCGAATGAAGGGCACCACCTTAACAGGAGGGCCTTGGTTTCTGATTAACCTAGTACGATCCTAGGTTGGATGTCATATCCATCCCTCCTCCCTTAATAAAATTTCATTCTTGAAATTAATATACCTCAATCCAAAAATAATTATAATATTTCTTCTTTAGTTCCTTTCTAGGAGTCTTCCATCATAACATCCATTATTGGTGTTTTTGTTTCTAACTAACTTCAAAAATTACTCAACCATCAAACTTCGATTGTGCACTCTGATCCAACCTATAAAATTGTTTGACTTTTTTAAATAATTTATGACAAAGGTACTGTAATACCTTGAATCTAACATCTAGGTTGGCCACGTAATACGGCCGTATGAACCCTAAAGTAATATCCTAGAGATCATGTAAGGTCTAAAATAAATAAAAATTCAAATATTAGCAGAATAAATAAGTAAATACCAAACATGTCAACTAAATTGATTCATCAAAATAGATAGTCAACTTATTTAATTACAATTATTCAAATGCTCAATGGCATCAGAAATTAAACTAACTAATACACTAATAGTTCTAGTACTTGAACTTCTCACCCAACCCATCCGAACTAAGCATCTTATATCTCTAAAACATATAATATAGGGGTATGAGCTTTCCAACTTAATAAGAATCACCATATATCTACACCAATATAATAAATAAATTGAAAATACCAATAAGTATATCAAAATTAAAATATGAAAACTCACATCATATATTTAAAATAACTCAAATACTAACATATTCATATATCAAATATTTTATCAAAGATATGGATACTACAAGAAAAAAGATTTTTTATGATGAAAATATTTATGATGAAAAATATTTTCATCGTCAATAAGTCTATTTACGATGAAAAAGTAAATTCATCACTAATAATAAATATTTACGATGAAAATTTAGTTTCATCACAAATAGCTCCATATTTGTGATGAAAAAAAAAATTTCATCATAAATATAAATTATTTATGATGATTATTTTTATCATAAATAATAAAATATTTATTTTAATTTTAAATTTTTAAATATTAGTGATGAAAATAGTTTCATTGTAAATAATATAAATATTTGTGATAAAAACTCATTTTTTGTCATAAATATAAATTATTTATGACGAAAAATTTTGATCGCTAATATTTAAAGAAAAATAAAAAATTTAAAAATTATAAATTATTTATGATAAAATTTTTTCATCATAAATAATTGAGTATTTTTTATGAAAATTGAATTTCCATCACAAATATCGCTCTATTAATGATGAAAATTTTTTGTCACTAATAATTAAAAAAATAAAAAATTTTAAAAAATTAAAAATTAAAGATTATTTATGATAAAAATATTACATCGTAAATACTCAAGTATTTATGATAAAAAAAATTTCATCACAAGTAATTATTATTTACGATGAAAAGTTTTCATCGATAATATTTAAAAAAATTAAAAATTTTAAAAATTTAAAAATTATAGATTACTTACAATGAAAATGTTATGTCATAAATAATTTAGTATTTATGATGAAAAGTTGCTTCTCATCGTAAATAGTTATTATTTATGATGAAAATTATTCGTGCTAATATATGAGAAAAATAAAAAATTTTAAAAATTTAAAAATTTTAAAAATTTTAAAACTACAGATTAGTAATGATGAAAATTTTTCATCGTAAATAGCATAGTATTTACAATGAAAATCCACTTTTCATCGTCAATATGTAACTATTTATAATAAAAAATTTTCGTCACTAATATTTAAAAAAATAAAAAATTTAAAAATTATAGATTATTTATGATAAAAGTATTACATCATAAATTATTATTTATTTATGATAAAAATTAACTTTTCATGCAAATACTCATCTATTTACGATAAAAATTTTCATCGTTAATACATTAAAAAAATAAAAAATTTTAAAATTTTAAAAATTATAAATTATTATGATAATTTTTTTTATCATAAATTATCAATTATTTGAGATAAAAATATTTTCATCATCAATATTTTTAAAAAAATAAAAAATTTAAAAAATATATAAAAATTATTTACGATAATACTTTTCATCTCTAAGTTTCTTTGAATCCATCTTATTACTCAATTTTGTATAAGTTGTTGGTTCTATGGATTGATCAGAGGTCATAAAGTACAAAGACTTTGTATCTGTCCAAGAACATAGAAAAGAGATGATACTGAATCTTTATATGTTAAAACATGATCCACAAAAAGATTATCTAAAGATTCTTGAATGTATGCCAAACTAGTCCTTCTTAAATTTTTTTAAATAAAAACTCTTCTAAATTTTTTAGTAATTGTATAAGTCATTTGTATGATGATGTAATTAAGTCATACATAATAGATGTAATCTTCATCAAGTTCAAAATTTATAATATTGATTGATCATGTCCAAATAGCAAGATATCTTTTATGATAAATCATATTAATTATGGTGTCTCTATCTAAGTTACTCTAATAAAGAAAAAAAATAGAACATAATTAATATCATACAAAATAATAATATTTATCATAATTTTTTATAATAAATTAGTATTTTTTAATATATTTAGTTATCCATAAATTGTTCTAAGTTTAATTAGAAGGCATGAAAAGTAATTTTGAGCATTTGGTTATCTCAAAGGACCAAAGTCAGTTTCCAACCTGAGGATCCAGATTCAAAAATACTTAGAATGACTTGGATTGATAAGAACTGAAATGAGTTGTACTCCAATAATCAAATACTCTTAACTCAAACTATAGTTGATGCTAGCTACTAAAGCATACTTTTCATAGTATTAAATGAAATAAGTTTCAGTAACATAAAAATGAAACTAATAAAATATGACTGTATAGCCCATATATTAAATATGAATAACTTATTTGTTTGACTCATATTTTAACTCTTTTTGGTATTAAATCTAAATTTCTTAGATATGTCCATTATATAAAATATTTGTCTCTATGTTTCTTTAGCTCAATATTGTATAAACTAGAATTTTTTGAGATGACATCGCACATGAGATGCAAGGATACTTTGGATGGCTATGATCTTCTCATCCAATTTTTTTTTTCAAAAGAAAAAATAACTTATAGCCTGCATTGTGTGTGGGTTCTAGGTCATATAATAGGTTATTTTTTAAATATATATAAATATATATAAATAGTAAAATAATATCCATCCAAATTTTTTTCGTAGAAAATAAATTAGTGATGAAAATTATTTTTTCGTTGCTAATAAGATAATTAATGATAAAATATTTTATTTTCGTCATAAATTTTTGAAAAAAATTGGGTAAAATTATTAGCGATGAAAATTTTCATTGCTAATAAAATAATTAATGATGAAATTTTTTCATCATAAATAATTTTTTTTATGAAAAACTTTTTTAGCAAAAAAATAATTTTTTTTGTGGGAATTATTAGCGACGGAAATTTTTTTCATCATTAATAGTGTTATTAATGATGAATTTTTTTTCATCGCAAATAATATTTTTTGGTGAGAAATTTTTTTTATCAAAATTTTTTTTTTTGAATTATTAGCGACGAAAATTTTCGTTGCTAATAGTTCACATCACGTCACATCTCTTCGTGTGAAACCCTTCTTCTTCCCCCCTCCCATTTCACGCGAAAACCCATTTTTTCCCCTGCCCCTCTCTGCTCTCCCCCCTCTCCCCTCCGTCGATTCCCACCACTGTCCGCGTCCGCACTGTCATCTGCATCCGCTCGCCATCATCCTCATCATCCGCATCCATGCCATCGTTTGCGTCCGTGCCGTCCGCATCCATCGGAGGTAACGGTTTAAATGATCTTTCTTTTTTTTGGGTGTTGATCAGGCCACCAGGCCGAAAAGTGGTCGGCCGACGGTGGCGGAGACGAGGCTAGCGGAGACGGGGCTAGTGGTGATTTAGATCGGACCGGCAGGGAGGGGGTCTGGGGCCGGAGATGGGGGAGATAGGGTTGGGGGCGGGATTTGGCCGATGGGGGATGGGCTAGGGAGGGGGCGGCCGACGGCCCTGTCTCCATCGCTGGTGAGGGTGTTGGCCGGTGGAGATGGGGCCGGAGAGGGGGTGGCCAGTGGTTGGGGGAAATTGGGCCGTGGAGGGGGCGACGGCGGGGAGGGAGGAAGGGAAGAGAGAAAAGAAGGGGGAAAAAGAAAAAAAGAAAAGAAAAAAAAGAAAAAAAAAGAAAGAAAGCAGGAGAAAAAAGAAAAAAAGAAAAAAAAAAGAGAAGATGGGGTCGGGGAGGGGGCAGCCAGCGACGACGGAGACAGGTCCGGAGAGGGTGTCGGTCGATGGAGATGGGGTCGGGGAGGGGGTGGTCGGCAGCCATGGAGATAGGGTCGAGGAGGGTGTCGGCCAGCAGAGACGGGGCCTAGGAGGGGGCGGTCGGGGGAGACGAGGTCGGAGAGGAGGCCTGTCGATGGAGACATCTCTTGCATGGATACTTTATCCGACTAGCACTGTCAACCTTATGCCGTGCAAACTCAATAAAATCTCAAACTCCTTTTCGATATTCAGGCAAAAAAAATATCTCTAACATTCATCCAATTTTTATTGATATCCATCTAACAATAAATAGAAAATTATTAACAACAAAAAGAAGGTTCAGTGGTATTTTGGATCCTAATCCAAATTTTGGATTGAATCGTGATTTGAATTTTGATCAAAATCCTAATCTGGATCTAGACATGAATCACTTTATACAAAACAACACATATTAAAAAACAAAGACTAAACAGTAACACAGAAAATATCCTTCCATCAATTTAATGAAGCAATAATGCATGATCCTATCCATTTCAAATCATTACTAACAGGTGTGGCCCTATCCTTTCAGAAAAGTAATAATCTTAGTATTTTATTAGTGAATATTTCATCAAATTATTGTAAAAATTTCTATAGCATCTCCTCATGGTTCCCAAGTATACGATGTGAATATGGTGCCTACGCATCCTATCTACCATATACCCAGAGAACAATAGAAAGATAACTACTGAATACCACATAATGAAACAAAATATCAATTATTAATAATAATAAGATTATTATTTTTTCAAAATATCTGAATATGGGATATCCAAGAGTCGATCTTGATGAACATCGACTCTTGAACGAAAATCTACGGCTCAATACAATTTAACTACCATCTCTGAACAAACATTCGACACTGCAAGAAATATCACTTTTTGCAATGAATTTATTTACGATGAAAATATATTTCATCGCAAATAAAGATATTTACAATGAAAACAAAAATTCATCGCTAATAATTTTTTATTTATGATGAAACTAATTTTTCATCACAAATATATTCATATTTGTGATGAAAATAAAATTTTATCATAAATATATATTATTTATGATGAAATTAATCATCATAAATAATAAAATATTTATTTTAATTTTAAATTTTTAAATATTAAAGATGAACATAGTTTTGTCATAAATAATGGATGTATTTGCAATAAAAATTAAATTTTCATCGTAAATACATGTTATTTATGATGAAAATTTTTCATCACTAATATTTAAAAAGAAATAAAAAAATTTTAAAATTAAATAATTAAAGATTATTTGTGAAGAAAATATTACATTATAAATAATGAAGTTGACAATGAAAACTAAACTTTCATCGTAAATTAGTATTATTTTAAAAAAAAATTATCACTAATATATGAAAAAAATAAAAAAATAAAAAAATATAAAAATTATAGATTATTTGTGATGAACATACTATGTCACAAATACAGGCATATTTCTGACGAAAATTTATTTTCTATCATAAATACTTAAGTATTTATGATAAAAAATTTTCATCACTAATATTTGAAAAAAAAATAAAAAATTATAGATTATTGATGATAAAAATATTACATCATAAATATTGAATTATTGATGATGAAAATAAAATATTCATCATAAATATTTTTTATTTATGATGAAAATTTTTTATCGCTAATATTTATGAAAAATAAAAAAATTAAAAATTAAAAATTTAAAAATTATAGATTATTTATGATGAAAATATTATGTCACAAATACTTATATATTTACGATAATAATTAATTTTTTATCGTAAGTACTCCAGTATTTACGATGTAATATTTTTATCGCTAATACATGAAAAAAATAAAAAATTTAAAAATTCAAAAATTATAAATTATTTATGATAAAAATTTAACATCATCAATAATCGAATATTGACAGTAAAAATTTAATTTTTGTTACAAATACTCTATTATTTACGATGAAAAGTTTTCCTCGCTAATAAATGAAAAAAAATAAAAAAATTAAAAATTCAGAAATTACAAATTATTTACGATGATAACTCTTTTTTCATCGTAAATAACATGTATTTTGCAATGAAAAGTATATTTTCATTGTAAATAATCACTATTTACGATGAAAAATTTTCATCGTTAATATTTAAAAAAATAAAAAATTTTAAAAATTCATAAATTATAGCTTATTAGCGATGAAAATTTTTTTATTGAAGGATTTTAGATATGTTATAGTAATTTTTTTTATATTTATAAAAATAAATATTAGATAGTTTTTAAAAAATAATATGTGTACAAAAAAAGTATGTAGAATATTAAGATATCCCTAATCTTCAATCTTTATAAGGCTCTATCTGTGACATCTTGAACCAGTCCAAAATCAATTTTTGAAGGATAGATCAAGAGAAAGATGGTTAAAAATTGAAGCTGAGGATGTCATCATTCCTTTGGCTGTCCATTTGAATCTCGTCCAGATGACATTCGATCTTTCGGACTTTTTACTCGAGGTCCTCCTCCCGATAAGATTTTGTGAGAGATGGAGAGTAGCCCAAGGTCGAATCTCCATTGGAGGAGACTGGAGAATGTTGGTATTATTCTTCATGCCTGGACCCTGATGGGATGGTGATTATCGATCGATCAGGGCAGAACGATGCGCACCTCGAGAAAAATTCTCTGGAAGTAGTTTTGCTGGCTACACGGAGAGGGCACAGTTTGAGGAACATGTTGCGGGGGTTGTCATTGCTCTGTGGTTTGCTGTAAATGCTGGACGGTATTGGTCAATGCTTGGACCTGTCGAATTAGGTCATTGAATCATTACGGGTCCTCTATAATAGGTGGTGATATAGACTCTTGAGGAGTGGATGCTTGCACTGCATCTCCCATGCTTTGTCGAGATGACTATCGATGAGAAGCGGTAGAATTGTTATAAGTTTTTGTTCTTACCATAGTTCATCCATTTCATTAATAAAATATTCTAGAAAGTTGATATATTTACTATATCAGCTATATATATATATGCATACACACATATATGCATATATTATTGCATTATTGTGGCTAAGAGATGAATGAAAAATGAATAGAAGAAAATAATACGGAGAACAAGACTTGGTCTGGAATTTTTTTTTTTAAATAAAAAATTATTTTTTATTAATTATTAGTGATGAAAAAAATTTTCGTCACTAATTATGTAATTAGTGACAAAATTTTTTTTTTGTCATCAATAATATTTTTTTGAGGCTGAATTTTTCGAGCAAAAATTTTTTTTTGATGAAAATTATTAGCGACGAAAATTAATTTTTCATCGTAAATATTTTTTATTTAAATTATTTATGATAAAAATTAATTATTAGCGATGAAAATTTGCATCGCTAATACCCCACGTCCCATCAAATCCCATCGAAAATCCATTTTTCTTCCTCCCCCCAGCATCCCGCGTGCCTCCGATTTCCTCCGCTGTCCTAGTTTTCTCCACCGCCGTCGTCGAGGTGAGTCGACTTCATCTCTATTTTTTTTTGGGTGGGTTTCGGTTGGGGACGAAGATGAGGAACGTGCTGGGGCCGGCATGCTTGGGTCGAGATGGTGGGCCATGGCCATGTGGGGCCTACAGGCCACAACGGCGATGACGGCAGGCCGGGGATGGTGATGTGGGGCTGACGATGGGTCGGGGCCGGCGACGGGCCAGGGCTGGCGAGCCAGAGCCGGCGACATTGACTCTTCTTTTTTTTTGGGTGGGTTCGGGCTGGGGATGGGGATGGGAACGGCACGGGCTGGCGTGCCGCGGTCGGTGAGCCGGGGATGGGCGCCTGGGTTCGGATGGGTCGTGCCTTGGCACACATGGCCTGTGGGCCACAGGGCTTGCAGGCCGGGCATGCGTGGGTTCGGATGGGTCGGGCCTGGGTTGGGGTGGGTCGGATCTGGATGGGGCCGGTCAGGCCGGGTCCGGTCGAGCTGGCACGGGTCGGGTGGAGCCAGATCTGGTCGGGCTGGGGCCAGGGACGGTGGAGCTGGGGCGAGGCGGGTCGGGTCAGGCTGGGGCTGGTCGGGTGGAGCCAAGTTGGGTTCGGTCAGGCTAGGGCGGGTCGGGCCGGGATAGGGCGGGTCGGGGATGGTAGGGTCTGGGCCGGGTAGGTTCCGGTTTGGGCTGCGATGGTGCGGGTTGGGTGTGGTCGGGTCAGGCTGGCGCGGGTCGGGTGGAGTTGGGTCGGGCCGGCCTAGGGTCGGGGATGGCTGAGCCGGGGTGGGGTGGGTCAGGTCAGGGTTGTGTCGGGCTGGGGCTAGTCGGGTGGAGCCGGGTCGGGTCCGATCAGGCTGGGATGGGGCGGATTGGGGATGGTAGGGTCCGAGCTGGGTCGATTCTGGTTCGGGCCAGGATGGTGCGGGTCGGGTCGGGCTGGGGCGGGTCGGGTGGAGTCGGGGTGGGTCTGGTCCGATCTGCATTGGGCCGGACTAGAGCATGTGGGGTTGGGATGGGGCAGGTCAGGTCAGGTCTTCATGAGGATGAAATATGATGCTGAAATTATTATAATTATTGCATATTATTTTTTAGTATTACTGCTGAAATTATTTAATAATTTGACTAATTATTTTCTACTAACACAATATACATTGCTGTTACTTGTTATAATTAAATTATTTTATGTGTTGTTTTGTATGCTACTGAAATTATAAATAAAAAAATATTTTTATTTTAAAAAAATTATTAAAATTTTTAATGAAAAAATTTTAATATGAAATTTTTTTTGATAAATTAAAAATTCATCTTCGAATGCACGTTCAAAAATGGTACTTAAATTATATTAAGCCGTAGATTTCTGTTCAAGTTTCGATCTTCATCGAGATCGAAACTTGGATGTTCCATATTCGGACCTTTTAGAAAAATAATAATAATATTATTATTATTAGTTGATATTTTGTTTCATTATATGATATTCAGTAGTTATCTGTCCATTATTCTTCGGGTATATATTGGATAGGGTGCGTAGGCACCATATCCACATTATATACTTGGAGAACCATATGGAGATGCTGTCAAAATTTTTACAAAAATAAGATGAAATATCCACTAATAATAATAGTGAGATTATTATTTTTTTGAAACGGATAGGACCACACCTATTAGTAATGATTTGAAAAGAATAGGATCATGCATTTTGTATCAAATGATCCGGATCTGGATCCGGGTCGGGATTTTAGCTGGAATTCGAAACGTGATTCAGTCCAAAATTTAGATCGAAATCCAGAATACTACTAAACTTTATTTTGATTGTTAATAATTTTATGTTTGTTGTTAGATGGATATTAACAAAAGTTGAATGAATGCTAGAGGTATTTTTTTGCCTGAATATCGAAAAGGAGTTCGAGATTTTATTGACTTTGCATGGCATAAGGCTGACTGTGCTAGTCGAATAAAGTGTTCATGCAAGAGATATGTCAATTTGATATATCATCACATAACATTTGTTGAAGAGCATCTGCTACAATATAGTATGGATAAGAAGTATACTTATTGGATATGACATAGGGAGGGTGATCCGAATGAAGTGATGCACGACGATGACGACACTGAAGATAATAGTATTGATGGTGCTGGACCTGTTGAACATAATAGTATTGAAGAATTGTTAGATGATTTACATCAAGGTGCTTGTTTAAATGTATGCATGAATACTGCTACATCTGAAAGCAATTCTGATCATGAGCATAATATTTGGTTTGAGGTAGAAGAGACTTCTGAACAGTTTGCAAAGCTTGTAAGGGATTCACGAGAGCCACTCTATCTAAATTATACAAAATTTTTCAAGTTAGAATTTTTAATAAAATTGCTTCATATTAAAATCATGAACCGTTTGAGTCAGAAGTCATTTGATCAAATTTTAACATTGATTAAAGCAGCTCTACCCAATGGAGAGAGACTTTCGAAATCATATTCTGAAGCAAAAATATATATGCAAAAAATAGGACTTGGCTATAATTCTATACATGCCTGCAAAAATAACTGTATATTATTTTATAAGGATAACAAACAAGCAACTGAATGTCCGAAATGTGGTGAGCCTAGATACAAAATCGATAATAGAAAAGCAAAGAAAATATCTCAAAAGATTTTAAGATATTTTTCATTGATTCTAAGACTTCAAAGGTTGTATATGTCCACAAAGATAGCTGAAGAAATGAGATGGCATTATGAGCAGCAGGTTTCAAAGGAGAACATACTTAGCCATCCGGCCGACTCTTTAGTGTGGAAAGACTTCGATGCAAAGCATCCGTATTTTGCGAGTGATCCGCACAATATCCGGCTTGATCTAGCGACCAATAGATTTAATTCCTTTGGCAATTTGAGTACCTCTTACAGCATGTGGCCCGTGATGCTAGTTGTATATAATGTGTCATCTTGGAAGTGCATAAAAGAATCATTTATTTTTATGTCACTGTTGATTCCAGGTTCGAAAGCATCAGATAATGAAATTGATGTATATCTACGACCTTTAATTGATGATCTGAAGGAGTTATGAAAAAATAAGGTACAGAAATATGATTCTATGAGTCAAAATAATTTTAAGTTGCATGCTTCGATTCTATGGACTATAAATGATTTTTCGGCATATGGATATTTATTTGGATGGAGCATCAAAGGATATCTTGCATGTCTAATATGCAATAGGGATGCATCCTCTTTACATTTAAAGTACGGATGGAAAATATATTTCATAGGTTATCGATGATTTTTTTCTGCTAATCATTCTTGGAGGATCCATTATAATCAATATTTTGGTGGTAAGTCCGATCGACATCCAAGGAGTTAAGTTGAGCAGAAATTTTAGAACAACTTGAAGTCATTGAAAATATCTAATTAAGAAAAATATCGGGTACTCGTAAGCGGAAGCATACTGAAGCTGAGCTGAATTGGACAAAGTGAAGCATCCTTTTTGAACTACCGTATTGGAAGCAGCTACTACTTTATCATAATCTGGATGTAATGCACATTAAAAAGAATATTTATGATAATATCATCGATACTATATTGAATATTTCAGAAAAAATAAAAGATGGTACAAAAGCTCGTCTTGATTTGTAAGAAATAAAAATCTGGCTGGAGTTGCATTTAGTTCGTTGAGGTGAGAGATTTTTTATGCCACCTGCATATTATTCACTATTTGGAGAGGAAAAAAAAAATTTTTGTGGATGGTTCAAAATCGTAAAGTTTTTTGATGCATATGCTTCAAACATATCGTGGTGTGTTGGAAACAATGATGGCAATATCTCTGGCATGAAAAGTCATGACTCCCATATGATGATGCAACGTTTGCTTCCTGTGGTCATGCGTGGTTATTGGGTGGTGATGGTCAAACTATAATGATTGAGCTGGGGGTATTCTTTCGAGAACTGTGTTATCGAAAATTGAAGATTAACTTACTTGAGAGATCAGAGAAGAATATTGTACTTATTCTTTGTAAGTTAGAAAAAAAATTTTTACCATCATTTTTTGATGTTATGGTGCATCTGGCTGTTCATCTTCGAAAAAAAGCTCTTTTGGCCGGACCGGTATATTATCGATGGATGTATCCTATTGAATGGTAAAAAAATTATTCATACTTTATCATATCAATTATAAGATATAAATATATTTTTAAAATTAAAATTTACTTTTATTTGTAGATTCTTGTGCACCTTAAAAAAATATATGTACAATAAAGCAAGGCCTGAAGGGTTTATAGCAGAAGCATATGTAGCTATTGAGTGTGTCACATTCTGCTCAATGTATTTTGATAATATCGAAATAAGATTCAATCGTGCAGATCATAACGCAGATCATGAATGGGATGATAATTAACCGACGTTGTCTATATTTAAACAAATGGTTCGACCTACTGGTGTAAGGAGATATGAATTTATGGATGTGAACGAACTATCCAAAGCATATTTTTATGTTCTAAATAATTGTGAAGAAATTAAAGATTTTATTAAGTATCATCTTACCATACTATTTAATTTTTTTAAAAAAATTTATGTCGATATAAAATTAAAAATCATAATTTTTTGCAGTGAGCACAAGAGTATACTATGTAAAGAGAATAATACGGATATCGATGATCGATATAAAAAAAAAATTACAAAATAATTTGATGATCTTGTAAGTTACATTAGTGATACGTTATTTATTTACTTATAAATAATATTATTTAAACCAACATAATTTTTTATCTTATGATGTAGATGAAACATAAGTATTTCAATAAAGAAGTAGGTGCGACCGATGAGTTGCATGATTTAGTATGTGGTCCCAATTGAAGGGTTAATCACTACACATCTTGTTTCATTGAACAAATGAGATTTCACATAAGGGAGCTTGAGATGCAACGATGAATTCAGAATAGTAAAATTGCTATAACAGGATATGAAGGAGAAGAAGAGATTGATTATTATGGTATACTGGTAGATATCATAGAACTGAAGTATGGGTCCAGTAATTCTATATTTTTGTTTTAGTATAAATGGTAGGATATTAGTAATAAGAAGATCGGTATTTATATCGATTCACAATATATTAGTGCAAATCTTGCACGAACATGTTACCAAAATGAGCCATATATATTAGCAACTCAAGTGAAACAAGTAATATATTTGAAGGATCTAAAGTATCGAGGTAATTGACATATTGTATAAAAAATAATATTTAAAGGCGTATATGATATATCAATTTGATTAAAAATTGATGAAAATTCAGATTTACATGAAGAGGAAGCTTTTCAGTAAGAAGAACAAACATTAGCCGAGCTTTTGGTTGATGAAAAATTTGTAACGGCACCTTTGAATAGGGCTAATCTTTCATCCAACGAAGTTGAAGCTGATTTTGTATTTAATCTTGATGAGTCGGAGGGCGACGATCAGTTCATAAATGATGATGAGATAGAAGACGATACATATATCGATTATTGTGATTCGGACGAGGATCTACACATCGAGAGAGATTGATGAGTAGATCTATATTCTTTGTTCAATTTTATCTTTCAATAATGATATGCGATATAATTATATTCATTAGAATATTATTTAATTTTTATTATTATTATTTAATATTTTATTTATTTATATTTCAATTTCTGCAGATATGGTACCAGGAGACAAACGATGACGTTCGTGTTTACAGCTCCTTGCAGATGCCTCAGAGATTGAGGCACCTCCATCGATCTCCGTTATCGCATTGACTTCACTGTCAGAGAGTCCTGTACCTACCAGTGAGACAAGTCCCAATGAGGTGGGTCCTAGTGGTATTAACTATTATACTTTATATATAATGAAATTTGATTCTTTTATTTGGATCATATTAATGATTTATTTATTATTGTTTCAGGTGAGTCCTCATCGATGGTGAGGCGAGGGCGAGATTTATTGAAGAACCTCGCTCTGAAGCATTGGAGATGCGAGCACCCGGGATAGCATCTCTAGATCGAGATACCGATCGGCTACATCAGACCCATTAGGGGATGGTGTGACCCTTGGCAGACTGAGCTGGGTATCATATGCCGTAGTTATGCTCTTGTGATGCTCTTCGATTGGCGTCACGTTCTACCGACTCAGAGAGAAATTTTTTACACCTACTTACAAGTAAAATAAATTATATTGTGAGTATTTAATTTGCATAATATTTTTTTAATATTTGTTATTGACATGGTGTATTTGATATCGTTGATTTTGAGGAGGATCATGTGAGGCGAGCCATCGACATTCAGTTATCATTGCGTTTCAAGGACTATCGTCATCACATGCATCAGTATTGGTATCCGGTGGTGCAGGATCATGGAGTGGAGACAGCACGGCAGCAGCCCTATGACGGCATCACCATAGATGATTGGACTACTATATGCCGACAGTACGAGGATCCAGCATATCAGGTTATACATCTAAATTTTTTTTATAATTTAATGACTTAATCATTTATTCTTAAATTAAATTTTTTATCTACTAATTTTATTGATAATTTTACAGAGATGATGTGCCCAGAATACGGTGAACCGGGTGAGACAGACCGTGCCGCATTATGGGGGTTCGAGATCGTTTGCTCGTCACATGGAGCACATAGTAGATAATTTTTAATTTCTAATTAGCATATAATTCTTTAGTTATTTAAAATTTTTTAATTAATTTTCAAATTGCAGAGAGATGCTAAGAGTGGCAAGCTTTCTGGTAGGATCGATATCTACCAGCGGACCCACCAGTGACGGTTGGAGGAGTGGACGATGGAGAGCCAGGAGCTCTTTGTAAAATTTTTTAATTATTTTTTATTCATAATTTGATTTTTATTAAAAATTAAAATAACTATAATTTTAATTTTCAAGATCATATAATAGAGATTAGATCCCAACCTACCTCTGAGGGCTTGACCGCACCCACAGATGATGAGATCTGTGATCGGATGCTCGGTACAAGATCCTGTTATGTTAGGGGTCCAGGGTTTGAGATCATTGCTCCTTCATCTTCACGCACATCTAGGATGGATATCCATTTTGCATGCGATGCTCGATTGACGGAGGTGCAGAGGTAGGCTGTCGAGGATTGACAACGAGCTCAGGAGTTGGCTGTATGCATCAACGACTATCGACTATCAGATGATAGAGTGGATGGTGCAGATGGAGCGGATGGCGCAGCTGATGAGGCAGCAACAGGCCGATCTGAGCTCCATCACCGGTCTGAGCTCTGTTGAGCGCTCTCCGCCCCAACTCGCTCTCCAGATGTCGATATTTGCTGGCTTATTGATGTACTTTTTTTTATTTCAAACATCTTATAATTTTAATTTAATATAATAAAATAATAAAATTTATTTATCAATTTATTATGTAAATTTTTTATTTTAAATTTTTTAATTTATAAAAAATATTATACATATAAATTTAAAATATATATTCATAAATTTTTTAAAAAAATATGACTAAATTATTAACGATAGAATTATTCCCAATGAAATATTCATCGCTAAAAATATTTTATTAACATAATTTAATTTATCAATAAATATATAATTAATAGTGATAAAAAAATATTCATCGTAAATAATTTTATTTATGATGAATTTTTTCATCGCTAATATTATTCATTTTTTTTAAAAATAATTTTTTATTAAGTTAGTAGTGATGAATTATTTTCATTGTAAAAATAATTTTTATGATAGAAATTTTTGTCACTAAAAAATTTAGCAAATAATAGCGAAGAAAATTTTTCATCATAAATATCTTTTTTTAGATTAAATTTTTTCATTAATTTTTGTTAACGATAAAAAATATTCATCGTAAACATCTTTTATAAGCGATAAATTTATTTTTTCATCGTAAAATACTATCAATGATGGAATTATTTGTGATGAAATATTAGCGACCAAAATTTCATTGCTAATATTATTAGCGATAAAAATCAGTTATTAGCGACGAAAATTTTTCATCGTCAATAACCTATTTTGTTGTAGTGCGAAGATGGATTTCTAATTTATCAAAAAAGAATAACTCTGTATTGAAATTTTTTCATCAAACATTTAAATAATTTTTTTTAAAATAGAAATATTTTTTATATTTAATTATAATAAATAAAAATATACAAAACAATATATAAAATAATTAAATAGTAATAAGTAACAACAATGTTCATTATTTAGTGGAATAAAAAATAATTAATCAAATAATTAAATAATTTTAGCAGTAACACTAAAAAATTTATGTAATAAATATAATTAATCAAATAATTAATCAAATAATTTTTTCGACCTCGTCTCCACTGGCTGACACCCTCCCCGACACCGTCTCCCTCGGTCGCCCCCTCCTCGGCCCCGTGTCCCCCGGCTGCCCCCTCCTCGGTCCCATCTCCGTCGGTTGACACCCTCCCCGACCCCGTCTCCTTCGACTGTCAGCAGGCCTCGTTTCCCCCGACTGCCGGTCGCCCCCTTCCCAGCCCCGTCTCCCTCGGCTGCCAGCGGCCCTATCCTTGTCCCCGTCTCCTTCGATCGCCAGCGACTGGGGGAGACGGGGCTAGGGAGGGGCCCTGTCGGCGGCCCCATTTCTCCCGACCCCGTCTCCTCCGACTGCCAGTAGTCCTATCCTCGACCCCATCTCCTTCAGCCATCGGCAGGCCCCCTCCCCTGCCCCATCTTCTCTTTTTCTTTTTTTCTTTTTTCTTCTTTTTTTATTTCTTTTTTTCTTTCTTTTTTTTTGCTTTTCTTTTTTTCTTTTTTCCCCCTCTTTTCTCTCTTCCCTTCCTCCTTCCCCGCCGCCCCCTCCTTGGCCCCGTCTCCCCCGGCCGCCAGCCGCCCCCTTTCCGACCCCATCTCTGCCGGTCGACACCCTCCCGGCAACAGAGATAGAGCTGCTAGCTGCCCCCTCCCTGGCCCATCCCCCACCGGCCACATCCTCCCCAAACCCTCCCCGACCCCCATCTTCGGCCCCAGACCCCATCCCCGCCAGCCAATCTCCGGCCCCATCCCCGTCGGCACCTCGGTGGCCCGAGAAAACACCAAAAGAAAAAAAAATCATTACCGCCGGCAACGGACGGGAAGCAACGGGACCGCGGACAGTGACGGACGACGACGGCGGTCAGACGCGGCAGCAAGATGCGATGGAGGGGAGAGGGGGGAGGGGGGGAAAATCGATTTCATGCGAAATTGGGGGGGAGAAGAAGGGTTTCGCACGATGGGACGTGAACTATGAGCGACGTAAATTTTTATCGCTAATAATCAGTTTTTATTGCTAAAATTTAGAAAAAAAATTTTGATAAAAAAATTTTTGCACCAAAAAAATTATTTATGACAAAAAAAATATTTCATCGTTAATAACGCTATTAATGACAGAAAATAATTTTCATCGCTAATAATTTCTACCAAAAAAACTCTTTTTTTTTGCTAAAAAAGAATCACCAAAAAAAAAAAATTTACGATGAAAAACTTTACGTCGTTAGTTAGGTTATTAGTGATGAAAAAAGATTTTCGTCGCTAATAATTTCTGATGAAAAAAAATTACCCCAATTTTTTAAAAAATTTATGACAAAAATGAAATATTTCATCATTAATTATCTTATTAGCAACAAAAAATAATTTTCATCGCTAATTATTTTTCATGAAAAAAAATTTGAATGGATATTATTTTACTATTTATATATATATTTAAAAAATAATCCATTGTATCATCTAGAACCCGCACACAATGCAGGGGCTCAAAATTAGTTAATAAATATATTGGATCTCAGTCAAGTCTCCTCCAATCTCTATTCTTGAAATTTTTTAAAATAAATGGTAATGATAAATAATATTTATTGTAGTTGGTTATATGCACAGAGGGTATTATTTTTGTAATTTGAAAAAGATATGTAATTTCATGGGATACAATTTTTTCTCTTCCTCGAGCAAGAATAAACTAAGAAAGATATTAATTTATTTTTATATATTTATTTTTATATTAAATCCAAGTTTCAAGTCTTTTTTCACTAAGTTATGCGATACATATCCACCCTATATAGTTATATTCTATTAGTTTTATTTTTTTATTACTAAAATTTATGTCATTTAATACTATGAAAGGTATGCTTTAGTAGCATCAACTGTAGTTTGAGTTAAGAGTATTTGATTACTTGAGTAGAACTCATTTCGATTCTTATCAGTCCAAGTCATTATAAATATTTTTGAATCTGGATCTTCAGGTTGGGAACTGACTTTGGTCTTTTGAGATAATCAAATACTCAAAATTACTTTTCATGCCTTCTAATTAAACTTAAAATAATTTATAGATAATTAAATATTTTAAAAAATATTAATTTATTATAAAAAATTATGATAAATATTATTATTTTGTATGATATTAATTATGCTTCATTTTTTTTTTATTAGAGTAACTTAGATAGAGACACCATAATTAATATGATATCATAAAAGATATCTTGCTATTTAGATATGATCAATCAATATGATAAATTTTGAACTTGATGAACATTACATCTATTATGCATGACTTAATTATATCATCATGCAAATGACTTATACAACTACTAAAAAGTTTAGAAGAGCTTTTATTTAAAAAAATTTAGAAGGTCTAGTTTGGTATACATTCGAAAATCTTTGGATAACCTTTTTGTAGATAATATTTTAACATATAAAGATCCAGTATCATCTCCTTTCTATGTTCTTAGGTAGATACAAGGTTTTTGTACTTTATGACTTCTAGTCAGTCCATAAAACTAACAATCTATGTAAAATTGAGTAATGAGACATATTCAAAAGAATTTAAAGATAAAAAATATTACCATAAATAATTTTTATATTTTTTAATTTTTTTTTTAAAATATTCATAATAAAAATATTTTTGTCTCAAATAATTGACTATTTACGATGAAAAAAAATTTTCATCGCTAATAATCTAAAATTTTTGAATTTTTAAAATTTTTTATTTTTTTAATATCTTGGCGATCAAAATTTTTGTCATAAATAGATGAGTATTTATGATGAAAAGTTTCAGTTCTTGTTTCAACTAGAAAAAAAGGGACTATACCCTTTCATCTCAAAATTGCTTGAAAGATTTGTTTACCCAATCATGACATTAAATTGAAACATTACACATCTTTTAGGACTTTGATATTGAAATGTAACAACATGTCTGCATAATATTAAATTCAAAAGAAAATATCCCTACACATTAGTTTTGAACCATGACATGTCATTTTGATAATAAAATGATGGAGAAATCAAAGATATTTATTCTTGCTCTTTTGAGGCTCTTGTATATGGTGATCTCATCTCCCGAAGCCTTCGTTCTTCAGAAAGTATCTAAGCAAACCTAGAATTAAAAGAAAAAAAATCTTAACATAAGTGAAAACTTATATTCCTAGCTAAATATGCAGGTTCATGGTAAGAATTCTATTTTGGATTTTTGAAAAATATCTCATGGACTTTCATAAAAGTAGGATAATATCTATTACATGTTTACTCACTAATTTGTGGAAGTAACAAATTTCAAAGAAATAGATTTATGCTAATGAAGAACTCACCTTTTAAGTGCTTGTTCATTTGTTTCTTTGTGTATAGGTTCACATAAACCTGTCTCAAGGTTTATGGTTGAAGTAGGTTTCTTCAAAAGCTCTTCACCAATTTTAACAAGACTATCCAAATTTTCCTCTGTTGCTCCATCAACTGAACATGCTGTCCCTTTTAATGTATCATCCTGGTTTAGCAATAACAAAAGGATCGTCATGTTTAATTACCATATGTATAATACCATATTTTTGAGCTCTGAACGTTATAAATATGCTAAATGTGTGTATGTGTTCCTCTTTCCTGTTATGTAGTGACATTCACAAGCACCCACATATGTGCATGCACTATGGAACAACCATATTATGTATTTTAGTTGATTCGGAACACAACTAATTTTTAGCGATCTCATGAATTTAAAAGGAGGCCGTTGACTTTCTCAAACTTGGTGCTTACATCTTCCAGATATGATTAAAATTTTTCGTTTTTCTTCTGTCTTCTTCCTTTTTCTTTTTTCTAATTCAAGATGGTCAAGCCCTTGCTACCATGTTTGGAACCTCATTATGAACCATGAAGAAATAATAGTTAAACTTAATAAATAATTGTTTTTGTTATTATATTATCAAGTATTAAATGACATAAACGATTAAAAATGATTATCCTCATTCGTGGAAATATTCTAGAGTCTTTTACATGTTTTTTCTTGTTCTTAGAAAGTTCTAAATGTTATAAAGTCTTATATTTATAAAGTAACAGCTTTTGCACTTGATTATCATGCAATGATACATGCGATTTGGGTTATGTATTTCTGCTTGTCCTATTTATGTATGTTATACTTTAAAAAAGGAAGCCATATTTTAGGATAGGCTTTATTTAATTCTGTTATCTTGCTTTAGAAATTCTAAATGGTAAATTGGACATTAATCTGAATATAATTCATTTATAAAAGGAACAGAAGCATACATGACATGCAAGTTAATTTGAATATTTGTGTACATATTATATGTAAACATTACGGGAACAAAAAAGTTAATTAAGTGGCTTCTACATATTCATGCCTGTTCTACTAAGAAGTTAAATCACCAGAAGTATAGAAGGCAATACTTTCAAATAGAAGCTTTCTTCACAAGTACTTAAGATTTAACTTCATCACATTTTCATATTTGTAACAATATAATCACATAACTCCATATAAACATGCAACAATCATTTATAAATAGGTCACCTGAATTCTCAAATATTTAGATCCAGAATGTAGGGCTTGGAAGACCACAGATATATGGATATCAACCATATCACTGCTTGCTTGAGTGAAGGCATCGATTAATGGATTCGAACCACCACTTAGCAACCAACCCAGAATTCCCCATTTACTTGCCTCCTTGGCATCAAACTTTTCCTCATTCTTTTGTGCACCTGTTCCTAATGAGATGACTAGAAATCGACCATAATCTGTAGGCTTGATTGGGAAGAAATCAGGGTTCCCTTTAAAAATCTCCTTTGTTACTTCTCCCATAGCAACCAATGCCTATAGTTTGCACAACATTAAAAGAAGAAGGAAATAGGTTAGTGTACATAAACAATATATGCTAGTACAATATTCTTTAAAAAAAAAAACTTGATATTATGTTGCAGTACCGGATTATTAGCTGCAACACCACCATCAATAAGGTTAAATTCCCTCACTTTTCCATCAGAATCTTTTGTTTTAAAGTAATGTCCAGGAAGGTAAGTTGGAGCAGCAGATGTACTAATGCAGATATCAGATAGCTCAGCATCCAATAGAGCATTATTTTTCACCTGCATTTGCAACGTTCATCGTTGTCATATTAGCACTGAATGATACACGAATAATGTTGGTCAAGTTACACCCAATTTTAGAAGAGCTTGCTATGGATGATGGGTCACCATTCAAGAATGGCTTGTTATGCGTAGTTACTTTGAGTTGACCTTGTTCTCATATACATCCATATTCAGCAAGCATTTTCATATACAGCCCATTTTCACTCTAGGTTTAAGTAGACAACTTTGTTCATACTATTCAAAGAAAAGTGTTGGGTGGATGTCTGGCCAGGACACCACCTCCCAAGATCTTTCCAGTACCACGCGATGCAGCAGGAAGAAAGAAGAAACAAAACAAAAGGAAAAACAATCAAAATACGTGGATCAGCCACAAAAGGGCTCGCCTCCACGGGGCATGCAAACTTCACTATGAAAAGAAAATTTTACAAGAGGAGACCTCACCCTCAACCCTTGTACACCCAATTCTCTCTCACATGGCTCTCTCTCTCTTGGAGACCCCCTGAACCCCTGAAGACCCTGGCGACCGCTGTCCAGGAGCCTCCTGCTCCTTCTCTCACAGCGCCCTCGCCCCTCTCTCTCTCTCCACGGTTCGTACGGCGGCGAGAAACCGAACCCCATGCTTCTCTGTTCGTCTCAGGCCTTTTTAAAGGCTTAAATCTGGTTTAAATTTGATTAGAGAAGGATTAGGAATCCTTAATCAAGCCAAATCACGTCCCAAGCCGTCCGATCAACATCGGGAGCTCTCTGGACCCTTAGATCGCGCTCCGGTCCACGGAATAGGGCCGTGGACCGCGAGAATCGAGTGGGAAACGTCCACGCGGTCCACAGGCCGCTCCGTGGACCACCCGGTCCACGGTGGACCGGGGATGGGCCAGCAGGCTGCTGGGTCGCGCGTCCCGCACGGGCCTGGGCCTGGGTCGCGCGTCCCGCGCGGGCCTGGGCCTGGGACGCGCGTCCCGCGCGGGCCTGGGTCCCGCGTCCCGCCCGGGCCTGGGTCCCGCGTCCCACGCGGGCCAGCGGGCCTGGGACGCGCGTCCCGCGCGCCGCCGCCTGCGGCCGCGCCGCCGGCGGTCCTCCGCCGCCTCGGTTTTCGTGCTATCTTCGAAAGCTCGTATCTTCTCCATCCGAGCTCCGATTCAGGTGATCTTGGTCTCGTTGGACTCCGTTTTTCGCCGCGAACCTCACTGTGGGCTCAATGTGGGCTGAATCTCGAGGCGTCAAATCCTAACAATCTCCACCTCGACTCGATATTCGGCCTCCTCCAAACTCCGAGAGCTTCTGGATCTCCTCGCCCCCATGCCCTGGGGCAATCGCCTGCTGATCATGGATGGGCAAACATGGGAGTCGAGCCAGGCTGCTCGATCCCATCTCCGTCGTATGCTGTGCTCCTCCTGACCTGAGACCTGCTCGGGGCATCATCCTGCGGCAATAGGAATCTTACCTTGCGACGTCGCCTCTCGTCCTCCCGAGTCTCCTGTCTCGTGCCCGATCCGCCTCCTGGAGCTCCACCTCGCTCTGAGCTCCACCTGGCTCCCGATGCTCCACCTCGCACTGGGCTCCCTGCCAGGTAATAATGTCCTCTGCTCCCCTTCTTCCCCTCCAGCACAATCCTATCGCCGCGTAGCACCCTCAGGATTCCTCCACCAGCTACCGTCCTGTAGCCTCTCGAATCCAGTCTGCTAAGTGAGATAAGATTCCGCCTGAAATTGGGTATGTATCGGACCTCCCCCAATCTCCTCATTGCACCGTCATGTGTCCTCCAGCTGACCGTCCCAATGCCTCTGATCGCACAGCTCGATCCATTTGGCAGATATACAGTGCTCTCACTGTTCTCCAGGGAGTCAAACTGCTCCTCTCTGCAACACACATGATAGGGGCATGCAGAATCTAATATCCACTGCTGGGAAGAAGTAGATACCTCGTCAGATATCTCTAGGACATCTCCATCTGAATCACTGCCGGCCGTCGCTACAGCAGCCACCGTCCGATTTTTCAGTTGAGGGCAATCTCTAGCTAGATGCCCCAACTCCTCACACCGGTAACACCTGGTTTTGCTCAAGTCCCTCCTGGACTTAGACCGCCCTCGATGCGATCTCCTGTCGCTCCGTCTACCGCCTCCTGCACCTCCAGAAGCCACCAAAGCTGAGCTATCGCCACCTGAGCTCGAAGCTGGGTTCTCCCTCCTGAGAACCTCGTTCTGGAGTATCGCTGCGGTGACCTCGTCCATCTTGATAGTGCTCTTCCCCACTAGAAGAGCAGTCACCAAGGACTCGTACGAAGAAGGAAGCGACGCCAGCAAAACCAGCGCCCTGGTCTTCTCCTCAACGTTCTCGCCAACGCTGAGAAGGTCGGTGAGGATCTTCTGGAAGTGGCTCAGATGCTCCTGCACGCTCTGTCTCTCAGTCATCCGCAGTTGGTAAAACTGTCTCCAGAGGAAAAGAGTGTTGGTGAGAGACTTCGCCATGTACAACTCCTCGAGCTTCGACCACAGCACCGTCGGGGAAGTCTTGCTCAGCACATGGATCACCACCTCATCCGCCAGGTACATACGGATGGTACTCACCGCCTGCATCTGTAGCCGTTTCCAATCCCGCACCTCCATGGTGGTCGGTTTCTCATCGCACAAGAGAGCTTCGATCAACCCCTATTGGATGAGCACGTCCTTCACCCTTGCCTGCCACAAGGAGAAATTGCTCTTACCATCAAACTTGTTGATCTCCATCCTGATTGTTCCTGTTTTCTCCATCTTCAGTCTTGCTCACCACCACTGCAATCTGCGTCCTTGTACCGCCTTGCTCTGATACCACTTGTTGGGTGGATGTCTGGCCAGGACACCACCTCCCAAGATCTTTCCAGTACCACGCGATGCAGCAGGAAGAAAGAAGAAACAAAACAAAAGGAAAAACAATCAAAATACGTGGATCAGCCACAAAAGGGCTCGCCTCCACGGGGCATGCAAACTTCACTATGAAAAGAAAATTTTACAAGAGGAGACCTCACCCTCAACCCTTGTACACCCAATTCTCTCTCACATGGCTCTCTCTCTCTTGGAGACCCCCTGAACCCCTGAAGACCCTGGCGACCGCTGTCCAGGAGCCTCCTGCTCCTTCTCTCACAGCGCCCTCGCCCCTCTCTCTCTCTCTCCACGGTTCGTACGGCGGCGAGAAACCGAACCCCATGCTTCTCTGTTCGTCTCAGGCCTTTTTAAAGGCTTAAATCTGGTTTAAATTTGATTAGAGAAGGATTAGGAATCCTTAATCAAGCCAAATCACGTCCCAAGCCGTCCGATCAACACCGGGAGCTCTCTGGACCCTTAGATCGCGCTCCGGTCCACGGAATAGGGCCGTGGACCGCGCGAATCGAGTGGGAAACGTCCACGCGGTCCACAGGCCGCTCCGTGGACCACCCGGTCCACGGTGGACCGGGGATGGGCCAGCAGGCTGCTGGGTCGCGCGTCCCGCACGGGCCTGGGCCTGGGTCGCGCGTCCCGCGCGGGCCTGGGCCTGGGACGCGCGTCCCGCGCGGGCCTGGGTCCCGCGTCCCGCCCGGGCCTGGGTCCCGCGTCCCACGCGGGCCAGCGGGCCTGGGACGCGCGTCCCGCGCGCCGCCGCCTGCGGCCGCGCCGCTGCCGCCCGCCGCCGGTCGCCGGCGGTCCTCCGCCGCCTCGGTTTTCGTGCTATCTTCGAAAGCTCGTATCTTCTCCATCCGAGCTCCGATTCAGGTGATCTTGGTCTCGTTGGACTCCGTTTTTCGCCGCGAACCTCACTGTGGGCTCAATGTGGGCTGAATCTCGAGGCGTCAAATCCTAACAAAAAGTAATTGGAATATTCACATTGAACATAAATAGGGAGAAGGATCTTATTGAACAAGGAAGGGGAGGATCATGCTTATGAAGGAGAATCAAAATAATAGTGAGACAGGAGTAAGAGAAGAACAGCTCTGCCGCATCAATAGAAATGATAGTGGAAGGTGGATGAACATATTAAACCCCTCATCCATACCAACGAAAACACACAGGGTTATGAGGACAGAAAATTTAAGGATAAACAGCTAGTCATTGCGTATCTGACTTAGCCATTGCAAGGTTTTATAACCAATGTTATTCTTGAGCACTTCTTAAGTCAACTATAGATGGAAAATAAAAATTGAAAGAAAGTCAAACTAACTAGAGTTGCAATAATTAAAGAAGAACCTCATAGGAGGAGAATATTGTGGGCTGGAGTCGCTTGATATCGAAGCTGGTATGACCACGTTTGTCAAGGTCTGGTGCAGTCTCAAGCTCCCTAGTTTTTCCTTAACAATCTGATGAAGATACTTCCCGTCATACTTGGGTCCGCTAAATAGTCTGAGGGTGTTAAATGCTCCATCAATAGGGCCTCTGCAACACACACAAGTACAAATCCAATTAGTAGTTACCAACCAATTATGGGACATCATCGTTGGATGCTTAGATTTTGGATCCTTAATTTATGGTGCATGTTTCTAGCCACGGCGTCAGTTATCTCATCGGGAATGGAGAGCTCTCGTATAATCTCTCAACCCAGTGTGTTCGGCTCTCCAATGTGAGGCTCTTTGCTTCCAAGATGAGTGGGTGCCCTCGATTTTCAAGATGAGCGATATAGTGGCTATCCAAATTAAGCAGCACAACTCTTTACGGTGCAAAACATACACCAAATATTCTTATGGGTTCTATAATTTATTTTTTTTCTTTTTATTTGTAAATCTCTGTACACTGAAAATAATCTAATTCCTCACCAGAGAAGGGTTTGATCACTTTCAGTGATCCTGTTTTCTATCAAAATAATTGGCATTTGATTTCATATATTTATGTTATTTATATTTATGTAACTATGGAGAAATCCTTTTCCATAAAATGGTGGAACCTCATATGACATTGAGAAATGAAATGGAGTGCAATTTATAAAGGTCACCACTGTCACAGTATTATATTCCGGAGTGCTTGGTTGGAGAAAATGGGGTCTGGAATCGGAATAAGAATGGGTGACTTTATTCCAACCGTTTGGTTGGAGGGTTCATTCCGATTTCGATTCTGAGGTTGAATGGAAATGGTCCAATTTATACGGAACTCAATCTCTATTCTCTTTATGGATTTAAATTTTTATTTCAATTCTAATTTGATTTTGATTTAATCACGGACCAAGCATTTTAGTGAATTTGGCTATTCCGATTTCGATTCTAAGTCATTTCGATTTTCATTCCAATTCCGATTCTGATGGAACCAAATATGTATTGACTCACTATCGTGATAGTATCAACATCATCTTAACCTAATAAGCATGCTAATAGTCAATTTTTCATACATAGCATCATGATATATTTTTTTTTCTTTCATTTTATCCAAGAAAGAAAAAAATCTTAAAAGTGCGGGAAAGTTATACTTTTAGGATTGAATATGAAACTTCTCCCCGGCACTTGCAGCACTTAATTAGGACGGGTGTCAAAATACCAGGGCTTCTTGGCTAATGTAATTAGATGACAACTGATAGCTTGTTGAGCTAGTTTTAGATAAATATATTCAAAATTTTTAATGACAATCCTTATCTGTCGCAACAATATTATAGCATCAAGTGGATCTCATGATAACATTAATTATATATTAATTAATATTTTAGAAAGTGCTTGGTTGGAGGGAGTGAGAGTCTGGATGGAAATGGGAATGAGTGACTTTCATTCCAACCATTTGGTTGGAAGGAGTCTCATTTTGATTTCAATTTTAGGATGGAATGAGAATGGCCTAATCTATATGAAACTCAAGAGGTGCTTGGTTCGCGATCAGAATCGAAATCGGAATGGCTTGAAATTGAATTGGAATGGTCAAATCCCTCAAAGTGCTTGGTTCGTGATCAGAATCAGAATCGAAATGGAAATTTAAATTCATAGATGAGAGTAGGGATTGAGTTCTATATAGATTGGGCCATTTCCATTCTACTCCATAATCGAAATTGGAATGGAACTCCTTCCAACCAAACAGTTGAAATGGGAGTCACTAATTCTGATTTCGATTTCCGACTTTCACTCCTCCTGACCAAGCACCCCCCAATCCCTATCCTTCTCTACGGATTCAATGTTTCATTCTAATTTCAATTTCGATTCTGATTCTGCTCTCGAATCAAGCAACCAGAGAATTTAGCTATTTGATTCCGATTCCAAATCATTTTGATTTTAATTTTGATTCTGATTCCGATTTCAATCGCGAACCAAGCATCTTCTAAATAACATCATTAAAATTGGCGAGTAATGTGAGCAACATTAAGTTTTATATCACTTCTATTGGCATTAATTTCTTGGTACTTGCTTCTCAATTACTAAATGTCAAAAAACAGAAGTCATGAGTCTAAGCAAAGGTGTATGTACATATATACGTGTGTGTGTGTGTGTGTATTACCGATGTTGCGGGAAGATCTTAGGGCTGTGCTCCAAATAGAAGGCTTTGATGTCTTTAGCTTCAAAGAGAGGCCGGTTCTTCTCGTTTGGTGCCGTTAACATTGCAGTCACAAGGCCACCGGTGCTCGTTCCAGCAATCACATCGAAGTAATCCGCAAGCCTTGCGTCCACTCCATCGAGCTCCTGAAAAAGGAGACAACGTATGGAAATCAAGTATTTAGTGTTGGCCTGTAACCTGATCCATTAGTTCTCAGCTCCACAATGGATCAATCTGTTAGCTTGTGGCATCACAAGAAATTATTTAAAATAATAAAGTTTCAAAACAATAAATGAATAAAATTGTAAAATTTTAATATTAACTAGTCATGATCTTATTAGATATGTCTTATCTAAATTAAGTGCAAATGACAGAATTTCACAACCTATTATTAGAGAAAGAAAATCTCTTACCTGACATTTGCTATAAAACTTAGGATGGTACTGATGATAAACGGAATTTGGAGAAAGACAAATATATACTATAGCTAAGATTTTTAAAGGAAAATCTAATTCAAATAAATAAATAATAAAATAATTAGTTTTACCTTTTGTTTTATTTGAGTACCTTCACAGGGGTTGACTTGGATGGTTCAAAACTAGATCAATTGGATGGGTCAATTGGTTGATGAGTCCATATGAGTTTTCAGGACTTACTATTTTGGGATTAATTAATTTGATTCATGCAAGCTTGTTGTCATGTGTTGAGCGGGTCAGTTTTATAACATTACTTACGACCATTCTATGCAGGCATATACCAGTGGCATGGATTTAAAATCAATGCATGCGCGGTTGAAAATTTTTCAGACATAATATGAGAAGTTTTATTCACTTAGGTAATTAAGTTTAATACTTTGAAAGCAATCCATCCATAGAGTAAACCAGATTGGTCTCCACAAATTAAAACCATGTTTCATACATGATATTGGTGCCAAGGGAGAGGCGCCAACATCTTGAGAAATATTACCGCCATTTGGTTGAACAATTTTTCTTTTTTTTTTAGTGTTCATTTTATAGGAAGGGTGCAGTCTTTGAGAGAGGAAAGGTGCATTTTAAATTTGCTAAAAGAACATCTTTTGCTTAGAACACATGTTCATTTCTCAAAAAACAACATGACCACCTACAATGCATGGCAAATATTATGATCTAGAAGAATTATATAACTCGATGTGAATTATTTTGGCTATTATAGATAGGACTGGATAGTGTGTACGTAAGAGCAAGATCCCCCATATCGGGAAGTCGAGTCCAAGCCAAACTTCTATAGGCTATAACTTCGTCGTACAACATCCTATTTCGATGATCTTCATATAAAAAATCAGAGAACTTTTTGAGATCTACATGATAATGTCGTGCCCTTTAGGAGGTGGTGCTCCTAACGATCAACCTAAATTCTTTCTTTTGAGATTTGAAGTAGGTCGATTAAATTGAAAATTTTTTTTTGAGTAAGATTTTGACTGGATATAATCTTCAATCTAAGAAGAATTCAGCAGAGTAATAGAAGGCAAAGTTGATTAGAAGTAAAGATCTATCTCTTGAAGAATATTGACTTTTATTAGATTATTTCTACTAGATATGTCTATTTTAGATAAAAGAGTTTTACTAAAAATAAGAAAAGAAATCTAACTTGAATTATGCAAGGATGGATATCGCCACCATATATCTCAGTTTTAAATCAGTTAATAAAAGAAACAAGGACTTAAATTGTACTTTCGAAAATCTTCTCTCTTCTTTTAGTTTTATTTTACGACATTCGAGTTGAGCAGGTGGAGAAAAATCTTCTTTCTCCCCATCAGATCATTTTGAGAGTAGTATTCTTCATCATTCCATACAAAATTCAAAACCCTCATGCAATATTGTAGGTGTAGTGGAAACTTAGTTTCTACTTCATGATGAACATAAACTGCAACCAACAAACACCTAAATTGAAGAGTTGATTCGTTCAAGAATCTAGCAAAATTTGTGGAAACCTAGTTTCTTCGGATCAACATAACAACGACTTTATTCATTAATTGTTACATGCTTGCAAGGCTAAATGAGTTGCTTACCAACCTACCTAACATGGGTAATGAAGATAGAATATAGGGACCAATTTCAGCCTTGGTACAGATATAGCTTACGACTTAATTAATCACCATGGCAGATATGTCGATTCATAAACTATGGTAGCATGACAAACAATTACCTGAAGCTGTGACTCCAAGAAGGAAAGTATTGTAGCTGGAATAATTCCTCTAATCCCTCCTCCATCGATGCTAAGAACAGTGATAAGGTTCCCGTATGTTGGGGCCTGGATCTGAATGATGTTGGACATGGCAGCTTACAATAGAAGAATTATTTGTGTAGATTAGGTTGGGGGGACAGGAATTGGAGACAAGATCAAGCTGGTATATATGTGCCGAAGTTATGGCAATGTGGTGCATCACTAACGCAGTATTTATAAGCCTACAGATTAATTACAGAAAAGCGATAAACGTGACCTTTCACCTGCCATCAAATTATTATAATCATGTCTAGCTAAGCATTGGAATGAGTCCAAGGTCAGAAGATAAGCCTTGAATTAGTCTGTTAAAAGGATCGAGTGTTCTCCCTTTATCTCGCATGTTTTTAAATCTGAAGTTTGTGTTGTGGAACAAAGCCTAGTGGATAGTATTAAAAAGGTGGAACCTATTGTACTACCATGGACAAAAAAATATGGATAGGCTGAAATAAAAAGGTGGAACTATGTACTACCATGGACAAAAAAATATGGATAGGCTGAAATAAAATGGATGACTCGGATTAATATTATTCTACTTTGCTTCTACATGTATAGACTTATATTGCTCTGAATCAACATCTGTTATAAACCATCAAAATTACTAGCACGAATGGATGACTGGAAGGCTCATGGAAGCAGATAAATGAACCATAATGGCAATCAATAGTTTGTGCGAGTCAAAATATTGAATAAAAAAATTACTAACACTTCTAGGTGTCCAATCTAGGGCCTTGTCTTTTCTTGCAGGAGTTTGCTCTAACACACAACAGCCCAACATGTGGTAGAGAATTTTTGACGCAATTGTTTAATAGGAAATAATGTTGAACTTAAATTTGGGATAGTAGCGTGGATAGCTATAAGATGTAAGATGACTGAAACTTTTAAGTATTAAAGTACTCTATCTTGAGGGCTATCCAATGAAGGGATGTATCTTGGCTTGAGAAAGCACAAGTTAAGGTCACGTTGTAGCTAAATAAACTAAGCTTGAATCAGCATACAACCTCATAATTCCAAGCCAAGCAAAAAATTAATGTGGCTCTATCATGCGTGACTTGATAATGCTCAAATATATGTATATTATTATACATTTATTATATCTTACAAAAATAGAAAACCATTGGATTGAAGCTTCAACTAGTATTTTTTTTTTAATTCTTTAAAACAATGAAACACAAATTCTAGCTGGTTTGAAATCAAGTTTGAACTAAGCTGGTTCAAGCTCAAAATGAATGTAGCTTGGTATATGATGATCAAGTTCATGAGTTAGGCTTGTGCCTAGCATGATTCAAAATTAAGCTCAGATTGAACTCAAAATAATGATAAAT
>NC_026005.2:2748866-2797517 GCF_000442705.2 Elaeis guineensis
GTTGAGTTCCGTCTTTAAATTGTAAACTTCCTAGCAAAAGCAATGTGCTACAAAAATGACAGAGGGAGAGCTGGGATGTTGATTTTGTTGTCATCTAGAATGAAGTTAAAAAAAATAAAAAATCTTTATAAATGTAGAACCAAAAATACCACTAACCATACTTAATAAATGCAGAACTTCAAAAAAATCTTTAAAATACAAATTATTGTTAGAAGGAGTCATTGATGCACAATACCAACATAAAAATATTTAAAATGCAGAATTAATCAAAGCATATATATTGACGGAGCGATACCTAGAGACACCCACGTCATCTAAGAAAATTGTTTCAAGTGCTTATCAAGTACAGCTTCATCAAATAAAGTTAAATTAGTTGTATTTTTTTCCTCAAATATGTAACATCCATCACATTCTTTTTTGAGGAGCAAGGAAGGGCATATTGGGAAATCTGCCAAACAACGATTATCCTGATAGAATATGTAATGGTGGTGGAACATACAACAATAGTATGAGAAACTATATAAAACAATGGAGAATACAACTTTTTCTCACAAACCCTCTCCTTTTTTTTCTATTCTGGATACCACTTCACCACCCCGTCAATTCTACAACAATCACCTATTTATAGGTATAAGAAATGACCTTTTGACTCCCCTAATAAATTTATCATTTAGACTTCCCATGTGACTCTTGGATTTTCCATGTGACTCTTGGCTTTTCCATGTGACTCTTGATTTTTCCATGTGACTCTTGGTTTTTTCCACTTCAATTAAGTTTACAAAATGACCTTTCGATTTCTTCAAATATATTTAATATTTGCTTTTTCCAACACCCCCCCTTAAACTTAATTATTCTTTCTTCATCATGCCAAGAGAACTTTTAAACTTGGTGAAGAGCTCTGCTCCTAATGGTTTAGTGAATATGTCGGCAACTTGATCTTGTGTCTTCACATACAGTAGCTCTACTTCTTTGTTCTTCATATGTTCCCGGATTGAATGAAAACGCACATCAATATGCTTGCTTCTTTGATGATACACCGGGTTCTTTCCTAGTGCAATAGCCGACTTGCTGTCAATGCTTATCTTGGTAGGTTCCTTTTGCTCAAAATGAACTTCCTTCAGCAAGCTTCTTAGCCATATAGCATGTGATACACATGCGGATGCAGCAACATATTCGGCTTCACATGTAGAAAGAGTAACAATAGGTTGCTTCTTTGACATCCATGAAAAAGCTGCATCTCCCATAGAAAATACAAATCCGGAAGTACTCTTTCGATCATCCATGTCTCCAGCCCAATCACTATCCGAATAGCCCACAAGTTCAAAGTTACTATGATGAGAATAAAATAGTCCATCAGTAATAGTACCTTGGATGTAACGAAGAATTCTCTTTGCTGCCTTCCAGTACATTAATTTGGGCTCCTCCATGAATCTGCTGACTAGGCCGACTGCATATAGAATATCCGGCCTAGTACATGTCATGTACCTCAGACATCCTACCAAGCTTCTAAAGAGAGTAGGGTCCACAATCTCTCCTTCATCTTCTTTTGACAGCTTTGCTCCACAATCAACGGGGGTGCTTATAGGGTTACAATCTTTCATCTTGAATTTCTTCAAGATTTCTTTGGCATAACCTTCTTGAGATAAGAAAATTCTTTTTTGATATTGTTTGACCTCCAAACCCAGAAAATATGTCATTAACCCCATGTCTGTCATCTCAAACTCCTTCATCATGGCATGCTTGAACTCCTCAAACATTTGTAGATTATTACCTGTAAAAATAAGATCATCCACATACAAACACACAAGTAGAATGTTAGAATTTTTCTCCTTTACATACACAGCATGCTCATAGGGACATTGCTTGAAGCCATTTGCTTTGAAGTAACCATCAATTCTTGAGTTCCATGCTCTTGGAGCTTGTTTTAAACCATAAAGTGCCTTCCTTAGCTTTAAAACCTTCTCTTCATGTCCCTTCTTCACATACCCTTTGGGTTGTTCAACATATACTTCTTCTTTTAGAAAGCCATTTAGAAATGCCGACTTCACATCTAACTGGTAGATGTTCCAATTACTCTGTGCAGCCAAAGAAATCACCAGACGAATGGTTTCCATGCGTGCTACGGGAGCAAATACCTCCTCGTAATCAATTCCGGCTTGCTGCTTGTAGCCTTTAGCTACTAATCGAGCTTTATATTTCTCCACCTTTCCTTCTGCATTCTTCTTTACCTTATATACCCATTTCACTCCAATGGGTTCATGACCTTCTGGAAGAGTAATAAGTTTCCATGTGTTATTCTTCTGGATTGCCTTCATCTCTTCATTCATGGCCATCCTCCAGTTTTCATTCTTCACTGCTTCTTCAAAAGAGATTACATCCTCATTAGCATACAAACAAATAAGATTAAGGGGACTCGTCACCTCATAGAGATCTTGAATGCTTCTTGTCTTTCTGGATTCTTCATTTGAAGATGGAGATCTCGTGCTAGGTGATGAAGGTGATGTGGGATCTTCAACTTGAGCCTTCACTTGTTCTTCTTCTTCTTGCACCTCTATCATGTTGGTGCCCCAATTCCAGATTCCTTCTTCATTGAATTTCACATCACGGCTTATGAGGATCTTCTTCGCCTTTGGATCATAAAGTTTGTATGCCTTGGATCTCTGATCATATCCTATAAAGATGCAAGGATAACTCTTGTCATCAAGCTTGCTTCTCCTTTGATCTGGGATGTGTGCATAGGCAATGCAACCAAATACTCTCAGATGAGATACATCTGGCCTATATCCATTCCATGCTTCTTGAGGGGTCCTTCCTTCAAGATTCTTTGTTGGGCAGCGGTTGAGAATGTATACCGCACAATTCACAACTTCCGCCCAAAACTCTTTTGGCATTTCTTTCGTCTTCAACATGCTTCTCACCATGTCAAGAATGGTCCGATTCTTCCTTTCTGCTATGCCATTTTGCTGGGGTGAGTATGGTGCAGTCAAAGTCCTCCAAATACCTTGAGATTTGCAGAACTCCTCAAATGCCTTCGAGGTGAACTCTCCTCCTCGATCTGATCTCAAAGCTTTGATTTTGCACCCGGTTTGGTTCTCCACAAGAGCTTTGAACCTTTTGAATGTCTCCAGGGCCTCACGTTTCTCCTTCAAGAGATACACCCAAGTTTTTCTGCTAAAATCATCAATAAATGTTAGAAAATAATGACGACCTCCAAATGAGGCCGGTGTGATGGGACCACAAATATCCGTATGGATGAGTTGCAAAGGCCTTCGGGCTTGATGAAATGACTCTTTTGGAAAGCTAGCTCTTGAGTGTTTTCCAATAATACATCCTTCACATATTCCTTCAGGGGTATCCTCAATGAGAGGTAATCCCTTCACCATCGCCTTCGAAGATAAGAGTTTCAAGGAACCAAAGTTCACATGCCCGAACCTCAAGTGCCATAGCCATGTGTCATCCTTCATGCATGCACTCAAGCACTTTGTCATAACATACTTGATGTTCAATATAAACATTCGGTTCTTGGTCATAGGTACTTTTGCAATCAGCTGATCATGTTTTCTTAAGTAAAGATATCTACCTTCCATAACAACATCAAATTCTTTTTCTAATAATTGACCAAGACTTAAGATATTTGTTTTCATATTAGGCACATAGTAAACATTAGAAATGAACTGTTGAGAACCATTCTTGAGTTGAATTAGGATTTTACCTATCCCTTCACTTGAACTTTTGAGGTATCACCGAAAGAAACATTGCCTTCCACTGTCTCATCTAACTCTTTGAACATGTGTTTGTACCCGCACATATGATTGCTTGCACCGGTATCCAAGTACCAAATATTTTCATTGGAACCTTCTTCTCCCTTCTCTGCTAGTAGCAAGATACCATCTTCTCCTTCCTCCTTCTTTGCATAGTTGACCTTCTCATGCACTTGGTTATTCTCATTATAGTAACATTCTGAGGAGTAATGACCATATTTACCACAAGTATAACATTTAATTTTACTTTTGTCATACCTTCGTCCTCCTCTTGAGAAACCTCGTTGCCTTCTTCCGCTAGAGGGACCTTGTGTGCTTTCTTCATTAGGTAAGACTCCTGTGCCTCCTCTTCCTCTGCCATGTCCAAAGGAACCTCATCCTCGTCCACGGCCTCGTCCATGACCATATCCGCGGGTATAACTATGACCGCGATTTATTTGACTGCTTTCGCTAGTTGGGCCATCCTTCTTTTCATTGATGGTGAGCTTGCACTTCAAGGCTTGCTCCAAGGATTCTTCTTTCCGCATCAAGATCCTTTGCTCATGGACTTGTAGAGAACCCATGAGTTCATCAACTGTCATAGTGTCCACATCTTTGGACTCTTCAATTGCAGCTACAACATAGTCAAACTTCTGATCCAAGGATCTTAGGATCTTCTCCACCACATGCTTGTCCTCTATATTCTCACCATTTCTTTTCATTTGGTTTACATTAGAAAGAACCTTTGTGAAGTAATCCGAGATGGATTCTCCTTCCTTCATCTTCAAAGTCTCGAACTCGCCTCTCAACATTTGGAGGCGCACCTTCTTCACTTTCTCAACGCCCTTATGAGCGTTCTCAAGGATCTCCCAAGCTTGTTTTGAGTTGGTGGCACAAGCAACCTTCTCAAATCTGGCTTCATCTAGCCCTTGATAGATGAAATAAAGGGCCTTCTTGTCCTTTTTTCTTTGATCGACAAGCGCCGTTCTTTGTGCCGCCGTCTGTGCGCGGTCATCTTGGGGTTCTTCATATCCCTTTTCAACAACCTCCCAAATATCTTGAGAGCCTAGCAATGCCTTCATTTGGATGCTCCAATTCTCATAATTGGTGGTGGTGAGTCGTGGAATGGGAAATTGCATGCTGTTGGACATATTTCCAACCTCCGGGCTCTGATACCACTTTGATAGAATATGTAATGGTGGTGGAACATACAACAATAGTATGAGAAACTATATAAAACAATGGAGAATACAACTTTTTCTCACAAACCATCTCCTTTTTTTTCTATTCTGGATACCACTTCACCACCCCGTCAATTCTACAACAACCACCTATTTATAGGTATAAGAAATGACCTTTTGACTCCCCTAATAAATTTATCATTTAGACTTCCCATGTGACTCTTGGATTTTCCATGTGACTCTTGGCTTTTCCATGTGACTCTTGATTTTTCCATGTGACTCTTGATTTTTTTCACTTCAATTAAGTTTACAAAATGACCTTTCGATTTCTTCAAATATATTTAATATTTGCTTTTTCCAACATATCCTAATTAATTACCCTTCAACAAGCATTGATATAATTTAAATTTTAGTTTTCTTTCTTTAAATTCCCTCAAAATAGATATCCTTGACAAATGCACAACCAATGCACGATGAAATAAATACATCCGCCATCTTAATTAATATGAGGAAAACCTACCTTCGAGGGCATACGAAGGTAAGCAATATTGTGCAGAACTTGATAGGCCACTGGGGAAGCAAGGTGTCACACCAAATAACATAGCAACCTTCATTTGAGGGAAGAGGGAATTGATGAACTGGTGCCTATGCAGGGGGGAATCAACGTCGACTATCCCCATCAATGCCCACCAACATGACCAACCAACCTTCAATATAAACACAATAAACTTCCACCATTCTTCACCAGCCATCAATTGGTTTAGAGTAAGTGTGTTTTGGGGGCTTGTTCTGGCCTTTTGTCTAGGCCTAACAGGGAGGGCATGGAAAAGTCTGGAAGTAGTCCTTGTAAACGATAGCTCATATTGCAAGTAGCCTTCTGTTTGGATGGACGTGTTTCTTGTGTTCTCCACTTGTAACTGAACGCTGCTGCATCAGCAATCAAGAGAACGCACTTTTCCATTTTCAGGTTGGTGTCCTAATTGTGCACTTTCAGCTATCATACTTACATTATTATCAACTACCAGATCATCCCACGACCAAAATAACATTCGGCTGTGAACCTGGGTCAATACTAATGATCTCAGTAGCAGAGAAATGTGCTTTAACATCTTCTATTCCAGGAACTTGATTACATACACGAGTCTTTTAACATTTTCTATTTCATGAACTTGTAGAAAATCACCTTCTTTTAGAACTTAAAGCTGAGATTTCAATCTTTTCTCCATTGAAAACTAACTACTTGTCTAACCAACAGATTAGGTTGGAAGAGTTTTTGTTGAGATGATGAGGTCATTACCGTATGAGGATGAAAGAGAAACTCATGCTCTGGTAACATACTGATAGTGTGGAATTAACACAAATGCAGACCCAATCTTATTTAATAAGGATAGAAAATACCCATGTTGAAGGACCTTATGTTGTAAAATAAGTAGCAAATATAGGAACCTAAAGACCGGATGCTTTTAGCTTGGCCTGCCACTTGGATGAATCAATGTCCATAGGTCAGTGTTATCAGGCATCACCAATAAACTGGAGGGTGCTCGATAAAAAGTATTAAAGCATAGTCATATCTTTGATCATATGCTTATCAGATTTTTTGACTCTTTGAGTTTGGTTATTAATCCAGAATAATGCAACTGAAGTATGTCTATTGGGTCACATATTGCTAGCCTTTTCCTTGGATGAGTTGATAAACTCGGTTTCTTGGCTTTGTTTGTTCAAAGATGCATTCAATTTTATGCTCGCATGCTTTTAAATTTCTCAAGACACAGTTTGAGATTCAAAGACTCTCCATGGAGTCTAAATATCACCAATGCACCACATCAAGATATCTATACATCGAGATATCTATGTTGAGTAAACTACTAGAAGTACTATGAGGCAGAAGAGTGTAAATACGTAATGTAGAAGGACCACATATTGAAGATGCCAAAATAAAAAAGAACAGTTAAATGCTGTGACAACCTTGAAAAAGCAACCATTTCTTGAATTAATAGACAGCTAATGAGCACATTATTGATAAGAGTGAGGAGGGCATGCTACTTACAAGCTGATCTTTGAACATGCAGAACTTACTGAGAAAAAAATGTTTTTGTTCTGCTTGAGTATCAAATAGTAGCAGATATTAAGATGATGTTTCTTACTTAGTTTGTTGCATTCAGGGTGTAGTGCAAGATAATTTGGTCCAAGTCTTTGTTCAAATAATAATTTGGTCCAAGTCTTTCTTCAAATACAACTTTACTCTGACAAACTAAGCATAATACTATAAATTTAAAATCTGAGAATAGAGTTGCATCAGCTAATCACTGAAATGTGAAGGAAAAGGCAAAACATAATGCTGATTGAGTTTAGAAATAGCAAGAGAAAAGGTCTGCATATATGGGGGACAACATTTTCTACTAACATGTGTCACTCCATTGAGATTTCATGCATCAATCCTCCATTGTTCACCAGTAGCTTTGTGATATTTATATATATCTTTGGGTTTTCTAAAGATAAATTAACTGCTACATTCTGTTTTGAGTCCCCTTTCTTTTGTCATGTACTGTTTAGTGAGTTTAAGGAAAGTGATATATAAGTCACTTAACTCTATCATTATCATTTCAACAGTTTTTTTTTCCTCAACTTTATATTTGCACCAATTCTCTCTAGGTGCTTGAAACAAAAAAATATTTGTGCTGATAATGTTCTCTTGTCCCTTTTCCTGAAAAAATTGAAAAATTAAGACCATATCTCTTGTGTTACATCTAGTGTCAATTCATTTGCGACTCTTTTTCCTTTCATGCACACATGGGCGGTATCAAAATACACGTTTATGTTGAATCGCTTACATTACGAATGACCACACGCAATAACTTGTTCTTGTGTGCCCGACACTAAATCGATGTTCCACATTTGAATATTCAGACCAGTGTGCAACAATAACATCCGCGGATTCGAATGCTTAATGGTCTATCCCAATCTTCCTTGGTCAACAAAAGATAGATTAACAACAATTCAAACTAAGGTCATGCAATCTACCTAACTTCCAATGTATTACTGCCTACCTACAAGTCTCTGGGGACAACTTACACTTCACCTTAATTAAAAACATTTTGGAAGTGGATATGGTGAGGTCATAAAGATAGATGGCGGGCGACGACCACACGCTTGTGCGAGAAGTCGTCGAATTCTTAAGGAGACCATGGATACCGCAGTTGATAGCTTACTTGGACCAAAACTCCAGAAGTATGACTGATGAATTATTCTTCTATAAAAGCACATTCTTACATGCAGAATTTGATCAGTACGTAGCTGAAAGTATATAGAGGCACACTGTTCTTGTTGAGAATTTGCATCTTAATTCATACCTACAAAGTAGTCTTGATGGAAAAATCAAAATCCAACATCAATCAAATACAGGCCCCAACATATGGGAATCTGATAACCATTCTGAGCATTGATGGAGGAGGAATAAGAGGAATTATTCCTGCCATTATCCTCAGCTTCCTGGAGTCGGAACTTCAGGTATGATGTACAATTCAAGATGAAATTGAAGTACTTGCCTTGATTCTCTATTGGATGTTTCAGCTTGTTTACACATTTAAATTAGATCATCATATCAGTTAGCACTGTTTCTGTTTCTTCCATACAACTATGACTCAGGAGGCCTTTTTCATTGATTTGTGCAGAAACTTGATGGCGAGGATGCAAGGATTGCCGACTATTTTGATGTGATTGCAGGAACAAGCACCGGCGGTCTTGTGACAGCAATGTTAACCGCACCAGATGATGATAATCGCCCTCTCTTCGCTGCAAAAGACATAGAATCCTTCTACAAAGTACAAAGCCCAAAAATATTTCCACAATATGGGTAAGAATGATTATAATAATGGACTAGTGAAGATATTTCCACACAATCTTTTCTTTAACAATTGATAGAAATTTCCAGTTAATACCTTAAAAATTTCTAATTTTAGAGGAATTTTGGCTCCAATAACGAGGATGGTTAGAGCTCTATGGGGACCCAGGTACAATGGAAACTATCTACATAAACTTATCAGGGAAAATCTGGGAAGCATGCGACTGGACCAAACCTTAACTAACGTGGTTATTCCAACTTTTGATGTCAAGCGGCTCCACCCTACCATTTTCTCCAGCTATGAGGTGCGATCCTTTTTTAATCCTGTATATCTTATTTTCTCTATCTACATTTTCATGCTTCTGCTTACAGAATACTAATATATGATCGAGAGCTAAAAGTGTAAACCATCTGACTGTGACAGAGTATATGAAGGGATCCATCCCCTTCTTTCCCTTCAAAAAATAGTTGAAAGGATTCTTGGTGGAAAGCAGATGATTCTTTTTTGAATCATAGCGACCACCTTATATCAACAATCATAGCGACCAGTATATGCATAATTGCCAAACTCAAAAGTGCTTGAATGGTAGTTGGAATTGTGCATATCTTCCTTTCCATCTCTGGGTTAGATAAAAAGTTCAGAACAAATTGATAAAAGCTAGGCCAACTGACAACAAAGTAGATAAGGCATATCTCTTATCATTTTTGGTCGGTTATCCATCAATCTTATGGATCCAGCTGAAATTTGGCAGGTGAAGGGTAAGAGCACTCTGAATGCACAACTCTCAGACATCTGCATTGGAACTACTGCAGCACCCACGTACCTCCCAGCCCATTACTTTGAAACCAAGGATACCAAAGGGAACGTGAGAGAGTTCCACCTTATTGATGGAGGAGTTGCTGCTAATAACCCAGTACGTACGCATCAAACAATAATGAAGAAATTTGATTATGATTTGTGGATTGGTTGTGCTAAGCTCTCTAATTGTGAACTTTCAGGCGTTGATTGCAATTGGAGAAGTAACGAAGGAGGTGTACAAAGGGAACCCGGATTACTTCCCCTACAAACCTATGGACTATCGCAAATTTCTACTTATATCACTAGGGACCGGTTCAGCAAAGGTTGAAGAAAGGTATACTGCAAAACGTGCAAGCAGATGGGGAGTTCTCGGGTGGTTGCTTAGTGGTGGATCCACGCCATTAGTGGATGTGTTTATGCAATCAAGTGCTGATATTGTGGACATACACATTTCAGTGGTCTTTCAAGCTCTACGTTCTGAATCAAATTATCTTCGGATCGAGGTATGAACATATGATCGGTAAAGCATTAAAAAAAAGGGGAAAAAACTGGTGGCTTGTTAATTTTGTTACAATTGAAGCCTTATATGTTTTGGATCTCTTGAATGGAAACGTAGGATGATACTTTGAGTGGGACTATATCTTCTGTTGATGTCTCCACGAAGGACAACTTAGAGGGCCTCGTTAAGAGGGGCAAGCAGTTGTTGAAGAAACCAGTCTCAAGGGTGAACCTGGAGACAGGTGTGTTTGAACCAGTAGGGAATGGAGAAGGAACAAACGAAGATGCTCTTAGAAGGTAGAGAGAGTAATTTCAGCTTGTTGCTAACTCTTTTTTAACAACATAGATTTGTGACAAACAGATTAGTTGAACCTAATTGGTGTATCTTTGCAGGTTTGCTAAACTCCTTTCACAAGAAAGAGGACTTCGTGAGTCAAGATCTCCGCATGTGAAAATGCCCATAAAATATTAATGAGCATCTCTAACCGAGGTTTTGGGAGTAAGTGGAGTTGGGCGGGCTACTCTCCAGGGCCTCATACTGTAACTTCATGAATTTTTCCTTGCAATATACGAATTCATGGTGGATGCAGTTAGTTCATGCAATCCAAGAAAGTGTTATTGTGACATTGTAGGCAAATTTGCCAGAAGGAAAGTTCTGTAGATTTGTACGTCTTGAAAAGGCAATATCATTCTTTCATTAATTCTATGGAAAATGTCCTGTGTAACTATTAATGATGTTTGTTTTGGTGAAGGTGGACTCTCTCTCTCTCTCTCTCTCTCTCTCTCTCTCTCTCTCACTCTCATATGCATGCATTAAAGGTGAAGTCATAAAGTCCTTGGAAGAAATAAATTAGAAACTGTATCTTGATTCAACCAATTAAACAGATGTACACGTATAATTAGGCCAGCAAAAAAAGGTGTCCTTATATACAATATACAATTTTCTGAAATGTAGTGAGTTTGGAATACAAAACAATTGAGCACTCGTTGAAAGTTAAGAAACACGATCCATCTTCAGATCTCCCGTCTCTAAAACTAACTTCAAGTTTGACAACTATGTCACTCGTATGCTATTGGTTTAATTCTTCGTATTGCTAACAAAGTTGTCAAAAAGAACAAAGAATTGATAGAATATGCTTTGAAGAAGGGATTTTCAAAATAAAAAGGAAACAAGAAAGAAGAAAACCAAGTATCATGAGAATCAAATCCAAATCTGAGATGGAAATTATTGGTCTTCTTAGCTTCGAATGAAATGTGCAGAAGATATGCATGTTAACTGTTTCAGCATGCAATGCTAACTGGACAGAGTAACCAAACAGCACTTGAAGATTATCATCAAACTACCTGATGAATGCAGGCAATAGAAAAGCTTGCATAAAGATCCTAAAACTAATACAGATGCTTGCATAAAGATCCTTCTACATTACGTTCACATCTTAATTTTCTGATTTTTATTTACAAAAAAAAAAAAAGCAATCTGCAGATACTTTATGTTAATAGCTTAAGACTGAAATTAAAACCCAATAATGAAATTTTCTATCATATATAGTGGATTACTTATCCCATTTTGGAGTATACAGTGGATAAATCATTATCTCTTTGTTGTTAGATTTTGCTATGTCATTGAACATCAACATAAGATTTATCCATTGGTGATAATTTAAATCATTATATTTTGTTGTCAGATTTTGCTATGCCATTAATTCAACATATGATTTATTCACTTATGATAATAAATTTATAGAAAAAATCTTATTCTTAATAAACAAAAATTTAGAAAAGAATTTGCCTGGTAAAGAGATTATGGTTGTTTTCAGGTTTACTTTGTGTATGATCCAGGTCTAACTGTGGATTAAACTTACAGAAGTAATGGTGTTCAGATATTTCAGCACGTTATCATTCTCCATCTCAAAAGAAAATTAAAAGAAATTATCATATCACTTGACTTTTACCATTAAGTGTAAAGATCGAAACCCATACAAAGGTACTTGTTACGTTTCAGCTTAGCAACATCATTAAATGCAAATAAAGTAAATGCTTTGTATGATGTTTATTGTTCTCAAAGCCTAGTATAATCAAATAATGCCGTTCTTTCAATTGTAATTGATTTTTTATGCCCTCATTTGGTAGCATTCTTATTCTTTTTGGGTCCACTAGCTATTGAAAGATTTTAGAATTCATTGCAACAATGCCACCTAACAATCAAGATTGTTACTCTCACCAACAATTCTCTAAAAGAGTTAATCCAGCTATTTAATTCTATGCGATGAATCATGATACATCCTTTGACGAGCCACCTGTGCGTGTTGAATCATTCAAAAAGGCGGCTTGCGATATGACCACATGTTGATTTCAAAATCAAAAAGTACTGATATTTGCGTATCATCTTCGATGTTGGACTAGCACTCGGAAGAAAAGTACTAGGAAACTTCTTGAGTAAGTCTATTTAAACCTCTACGTTATCGCAACTTCGATCACTTAAAATTTTTGTTTGTCCCCAAAGTAGTCCCCTCATTGTTGATCAACAAGACCTCAACAATCATGCAAAAATCAAAATCCATCAGTCAGATACAGGCCCCAACCTATGGAAACCTGATCACTATTCTCAGCATTGATGGAGGAGGAATTAAAGGAATCATTCCTGCAACTATTCTTACATTTCTAGAATCAGAACTTCAGGTAGTTAACATATAATGCTCATAGATAATTTCATTAAATCCTCAATTTTCTAGAAATTAAGATGCACCTAATAATTAGATAATTGTTGCTGCTTCATCATTTCTTGCTTCTTTTCTGTTTTCCTTCTTTCTTAGATCTAGTTGTCCATTTGTTATGTTAGTGTTATATTTTAGACAGTTTTCCAAATTTTTCCCATAGTTTTGCTTCTTTTTTTTTTTCTTTTTTATGATTATATTTTTCTAGTTTACAAAATCTTATGTATGCCAAAGATACTTTAATTTTATGATATTCAAAGGTCAGTCAAACCTGTTATACAGATCATCTTTTTTTAAAGCAGTGATTTTTCTTTATTTTTAAAACTTGTGTACATGTCTAATTTTTCTAATCAGTTCCAGTAGTTAAAGTTTTTGTTAATGCCCTCTTTGTTACAAAAGCACATTTTGAAGTGTCAAACAAAAAAAAAAAAAAATAGTGCTCATCAGAGGATTATGTTCAGATATTAGAATATTTAAATTTGTTCTTGACGTAATGATTGCTCAGTTTGCAGTTTAATTGAGAAATCTTTTAGCTAGAAGAACTAACATATGCACCGGCATCATATTGCTTTTTGTTTCTTCCATGCTTATTCGTGCCTAAAAAACTTTAAACGGTTGATTTTTTTTTTTTTAATAATCCAAGATGTAAATTGTTTGTTTTCCATGAACTTGAGAATTCAAGATCTATTTTCAGTAACACGTTCTTTATTTATCATTGTGCACCTGCTATTCTTTTGCTGCCAAATTGTATCATTACAATTAACTAACAGTTTTCTCTATAGTATTTTGGTTGATATTTTTGTTTACAAAAAAGGGAGGGAAAAATGATTTTGTTGGACAAAGTAAATCACGAGTAGATTCCTGTCTGACAACTCAACTAAATTTCATGCAAACTCACCTAACATTCAACAAAGTACTTTTTACCTACAAATGCAAAAAAAAAAAGAAAATTCCATGATTCATTATCCTGACAGAAGGCAGTGGATCATATAGTTCCAACCAATTATCAACCATTGGTGTTAAGAGAATATTGTTCTAGGAATTGTTCTTTCATATCAACAGCACATAGCAAAGAATCATGTTAAGAAATCAAACAGAAAGATAATGATCATTTTCATTTCTAATATAATTTTCTTTGTTTTCTCTTGCGTTTTGAGAAGAAACTGGATGGAGAAGATGCGAGGCTTGCAGATTACTTTGACGTGATTGCCGGGACAAGCACTGGGGGTCTTGTGACTGCCATGTTAACTGCACCAAACGAAGAAAATCGGCCCCTCTTTGCTGCAAAGGACATCAAGGACTTTTACATGAAACATTCCCCCAAGATTTTCCCACAATGCGGGTCAGTAATCATATCACGTTATTTTGGGTAACCTTGGACACACTTGAAAGTTTGAAGGATCTATTTCCTGAAATGATTAGTTTTCTCTCATTTCTTTCTTCTTGGAATTCTTAGAGGACCATTAGGCCAAGCGGCAAAGATACTGCGAGCTATATCGGGGCCCCGGTATGATGGCAAGTACCTTCATGAGCTTGTCCGGAGAAAACTAGGGAATATCAAGCTTCATCAGACATTGACCAATGTGGTCATCCCAACATTCGATATCAAGCGGCTCCAGCCAACCATATTCTCCTCCTATGAGGTCTCTCTCTCTCTTTCTCTCTCTCTCTCTCTCTCGCACGTTTTTGACACCGAAAAACTTCCCATGAACATTGTAAGCTAATTTCTTTTTGCTCGCACGTTTTTGACACCGAAAAACTTCTCCATGAACATCGTAAGCTAATTTTTTTCAAAGGAAATGTGGACAGTTCTATCGCCGTGGTGAATAGGAGCGTACGGTTCTCCCTTTTTTTCCATTTATGACTCTCCTTTATCATCTCTAGTTGTGGACATAAAAATTTAGATAAAACATCAAAATTTTTAAATGAAAGGGAGATTTTAAATTATATAAGTCAATTATAATTCTTATTTTCAAATATTTTAAAAAATATATGTAAGAGCATTTGCTAGCATGTGTTTAGTCATATATAGATTTGGCAGTGGGGAGGTTATAGATAGTTGTACAAGACTAAAGATTGAGCCTGAATAATATCCATCAACTTATCTTTTTCGGGTGAGATCTTGTATAATTATAAATAGTATGAAAGTGGATCTGATCCATAATCCACATAAATTAAAGAACACTATAACATAGGTCACTTTAGGGCTAAACACAAGCCAATTATTATATGTATAATTTTATAGGGATCTTTTGACCGATGTTAGAGCTTAAAATGGATGGAGTATTTGAGAGCCCGTATGTTTAGTTCCATAACATTTATGAATTAAAAAAATATTGAATACTTATATAAAATCAAAAAATTTAAATAATATCTTTCAGCTAGTCATTTTGGATGATATCTTATATACTAAAAAGATCTTGAATACCTATATAAGATCTGAAAATATAAATCATATCTTTCAATTAGGGTCTTTCCAAAATATTAAATTTTAACAAACAAATCCTCAAGTAGAATATAGTTAGGATTGTCGTGTAGAGTCGTTTAAAATCAGGCTGCTATGTCATACAAAATGAAAGAATCCAGAATTTTGGGAAGCTATGGAGCAAAGTAGATATGGACTCTTAGACTAGTTTAGCGGTTAGTCTTTTATATTTGCTTTTAAGATGTTACTTTAAAAGCAATGTATTCTAAAAATGGCATTTATTTTGTAATATTTTTCTTTAATAAATTCAGGTAGGTTTCATCAAAAGGAAAAATTAGTATTAATAAAGTCATAAATATGCCTATAAATTTCTCTCAAAAAATAGACATGCCTATAAATTCAGTTCATGAGCTAAATAGTGTAAACTACAGACAGAGCTACCACCATGCCAAGGAAAGGTTGATAGAAAGATGACTGGTTTCATCGCTCTGCCTTTTCCGATAGCTGTTTTAAATCTTCTCTATCAAATTTTTATATCTTTGAGATGCTCCAATTGTTGAAATTTCTGTAGCTTCCTTCTTATCTTACAGGTCAAGAACAACAGTTCTCTGGATGCGCTGCTATCTGATATTTGCATTGGCACTTCTGCAGCTCCTACATATCTTCCACCTTACTTCTTTCAAACAAAAGACTCAGATGGAAAAGTGAGGGAATTCAATCTTATTGATGGAGGTGTTGCCGCTAATAATCCGGTAAATTAAATAATAGTTTCCTTACCAAAATGATTAGCTTATGAAGTGATTCCAGGCAACCACAACAAGTTATCCATCTGGCTTTTACAGGCTTAGTTGCTATGGGAGAAGTATCCAAGGAGGTTTTCAAAGGAAACCCAGATTTCTTCCCAATCAAACCCATGGACTATTTCCGGTTCTTGGTATTTCACTTGGTACTGGCTCATCAAAGGGTGAAGAAAGATACAATGCAAAGAAAGCTAAAGCTGGGGAGTCTTGGGCTGGTTGCTCAGTAATGGATCTAATCCATTAGTTGATGTTTTTATGCAAGCAAGTGCAGATATGGTGGATATCCACATTTCAGTAGCTTTCCAAGCTCTGCATTCCAGTAGAAACTACCTTCGAATCGAGGTATAAAATAGTTTCAGATTATAATCTAATTAATGCTGCTCTCACCATTATTTTCAGCCAACAAGAAAGGCTACAGAAAGTCAGTATCTCTGAAAAAGCTTAATTGATAATATTCTATGAAACTAGGATGATGTGTTAACTGGGACGATAGCGTCAGTTGATATTGCCACAAAGGAAAACCTGGAGAATCTTGCCAAGGTTGGTGAAAATCTGCTCAAAAAACCAGTCTCAAGGGTGAATTTAGAGACAGGCCACTTCGAGCCTGTGGGCAAGGGAGAAGGACAAATGAAGAAGCTCTTATAAGGTGACTGCACAAATTAGTATTAACATGCTTATTCCATAAAATCATCGTCAGTTTTAAAGTATTCTAACTTCCATTTTTACAGGTTTGCAAGCTATTATCAGAAGAAAGAAGGCTTCGTGAGGCAAGATCACCATATTCTAGATTAGCCTGGTCTATGTGACGCCATGGATTGTGAGAATTAAGTTCGTGTTACATCTTTGAGCTGTAGAATATAACTTGAGAGAAGCTGAGTAGTGCATAGCTATAGAAGTCCGATAATCTGTCTCAAGTAATGGAATAGGAGCAGTATTCTGCTGTAATTGGAAACTAAATAATGAACTAGAATAAAGGCCGTATCTCCGTGCTTTTTATGTGCAAGCATAGGAAGTACCTGCTGCCTATTCACCAGGATATTTCACTTTCAATGTCATGCCTCGACCAAACATTAACTGACGCTGTATGCCAGCAAGACGGACTGAACAGACGTGAAAGCTATATGAACAATATATCTATCATTTCATAATAATTTTACATCAATCCTCAATCTACTAAATTCTCCATACAATCAAACGCACTCCAAATCCCACAGCCAATCAGATTCTAGAAAAAAGAGAAAAAAAAATAACCAGTTACACTACCTCGATGAGCAAGATAACACTTAAAAGTTGGTTAGAGCATATTAATAGATAACAAATCAAACATAAAAGTATTATCAACTAGAAAATTTAATATTCTTATTGAATATCAAACAATAATACTTTTTTTTTCTTCGAAAGTATCTTTTTTACAAATCCAATATTTGACTATGGCTACATAACCCACTGTCATGGGTCCGATAACAAATGATAGATAATAGATGGCATCCAGATACCACTATCCTAAACACTGGTATAATATCAAAATTAATTTCTCATATTACAAGTTAACAACACTAACATATAATCTCCACTGATGGTGCTAAATTATAGCTATGCTGAATATGTACCAAAAATTTTACAAGTCACCTAACCAAATTTTTCAAAACCATTACTCAAAATATATCATATATTCATATTAAATTATTCATGAGAATATCAAAATATATATTTTATTTTATATTATTTTAAAGATAAAACTTAATATATTGGACCAATTAATCAAATAGATGCAGAAGTCATAAAAATGATTCTATCAAGCAATACAAAGTATAATTTTTTAGTTTTTTGGAAATCACACTATGTAGCATTACGTCATTTTCTTTATAGATGTCAAAAATCCAGATAATCTAATCACCTCACTAGGATTCCTCGAGACTTAACAATCTAAAACTACATATATATTGTATCAATGTCACACCAATATTTTAAATCAATTTCTAAAAATTCTTAAAAAATTCTAAAATCTTGATTTCTAAACCAACTATCATTATAACAAGGAAAACAACTTTGCCCTATTTCTTGTCATAGGATGGAATGGGGTAGTCAACACAGTGGAGGCCCCTCTAGGGCTAGCCAAGAGAGAGAAGAGATAGATTAATAGAGAAAAAGATAATGAATAAAGGATAGTTTGTGGGGTAAAGTAAGACATAACTCCCTCTTAGCTATATCTACACACACCCGCACATCGAGGATGAGGCAAAAGAGAAAGAAAACGGTGGAAGAAAAGACTAAGAGAGGAAGAGGAAGAAAGATGAGGGGGAGAGATAAAGAGAGAAAGGAAAAGAAAAAGGTCAGACAGCAAGAAGATGGAGGAAGAGAGGACCTAGCACACGAGAGGATGAATAGGCATGGGATAAGAGCACTATGGCTTAGTGGGGCAATCACCCTGGAGAGCGAGGGAGATAGAGTGAGTGATAGTGGCGGATATATGTGGGAAAAAGAGCATCCTCTATTTTCAACAAGCCATGTCTCCGGTCCCTATTTAGTCGAATGAAGGGCACCACCTTAACAGGAGGGCCTTGGTTTCTTATTACCCTAGTACGATCCTAGGTTGGGTGTCATATCCATCCCTCCTCCTTAATAAAATTTCATTCTTGAAATTAAAATACCTCAATCCTAAAATAATTATAATCTTTCTTCTTTAGTCCTTTTCTAGGAGTCTTCCATCATAACATCCATTATTGGTGTTATTGTTTCTAACTAACTTCAAAAATTACTCAACCATCAAACTTCGATTGTGCACTCTGATCCAACCTATAAAATTGTTTGAGTTTTTTAAATAATTTATGATAAAGTACTGTAATACCTTTATCATAACATCTAGGTTGGCTATGTAATACGGCCGTATGAACCCTAAAGTAATATCCTAGAGATCATGTAAGGTCTAAATAAATAGAAATTCAAATATTAGCAGAATAAATAAGTAAATACCAAACATGTCAACTAAATCGATTCATCAAAATAGATAGTCAACTTATTTAATTACAATTATTCAAATGCTCAATGGTATTAGAAATTAAACTAACTAATACACTAATAGTTCTAGTACTTGAACTTCTCACCCAACCCATCCGAATTAAGCATCTTATATCTCTAAAACATACAATATAGGGGTTTGAGCTTTCCAACTTAATAAGAATCACCATATATCTACACCAATATAATAAATAAATTGAAAATACCAATAAGTATATCAAAATTAAAATATGAAAACTCACATCATATATTTAAAATAACTCAAATACTAACATATTCATATATCAAATATTTTATCAAAGATATGGACACTACAAGAAAAAAGATTTTTGCGATGAAAATATTTATGACGGAAAATATTTTCATTGTCAATAAGTCTATTTATGATGAAAAAGTAAATTATCACTAATAATAAATATTTACGATAAAATTTAGTTTCATCGCAAATAGCTCCATATTTGCGAAGAAAAAAAATTTTCATCGTAAATAAAATTATTTATGATGATTATTTTTATCATAAATAATAAAATATTTATTTTATTTTAAATTTTTAAATATTAACGATGAAAATAGTTTCATCAAAATAATATAAATATTTATGATAAAAACTCATTTTTATCATAAATATAAATTATTTATGATGAAAAATTTTCATCGCTAATATTTGAAGAAAAATAAAAAATTAAAAAATTAAAAATTATAAATTATTTGTGATAATTTTTTTTATCATAAATAATTGAATATTTTTGATGAAAATTGAATTTCCATCTCAAATACCGCTCTATTTACGATGAAATTTTTTTATCACTAATAATTAAAAAATATAAAATTTTAAAGAATTAAAAATTAAAGATTATTTATGATGAAAATATTACATCGTAAATACTCGAGTATTTATGATAAAAAAATTTTTCATCACAAATAGTTATTATTTACGATGAAAATTTTCATCGATAATATTTAAAAAAATTAAAAATTTTAAAAATTTAAAAATTACAGATTACTTACGATGAAAATGTTACGTCATAAATAATTTAGTATTTGTGATGGAAAGTTGCTTCTCATTGTAAATAGTTATTATTTATAATAAAAATTATTCGTGCTAATACATGAAAAAAATAAAAAATTTTAAAAACTTAAAAACTACATATTAGTAATGATAAAAATTTTTCATCCTAAATAACATAGTATTTACAATGAAAATCCACTTTCCGTTGTCAATATGTGACTATTTATAATGAAAAATTTTCATCGCTAATATTTAAAAAATATAAAAAATTTAAAAATTTAAAAATTATAAATTATTTATGATGAAAATATTACATCATAAATTATTATTTATTTATGATAAAAATTGACTTTTCGTGCAAACAGTCATCTATTTACGATGAAAATTTTCGTCACTAATATATTAAAAAATATAAAATTTTAAAATTTTAAAAATTACAGATTATTAGCGATAAAATTTTTTTTTCTATCATAAATTATCAATTATTTGAGATGAAAATATTTTCATCATCAAAATTTTTTAAAAAATAAAAAATTTAAAAAATATAAAAATTATTTACGACAATACTTTTCATCTCTAAGTTTCTTTGAATCCGTCTTATTACTCAATTTTGTATAAGTTATTGGTTCTATGGATTGATCAGAGGTCATAAAGTATAAAGGCCCTGTATCTATCCAAAAACATAGAAAGGAGATGATACTGGATCTTTATATGTTAAAATATGATCCACAAAAAGATTATCCAAAGATTTCCAAATGTATACCAAACTAGTCCTCCTTAAATTTTTTTAAATAAAAGCTCTTCTAAACTTTTTAGTAATTGTATAAGTTATTTTTATGATGATGTAATTAAGTCATACATAATAGATGTAATGTTCATCAAGTTCAAAATTCATAATATTGATTGATCATGTCCAAATAGCAAGATATCTTTTATAATAAATCATATTAATTATGGTGTCTCTATCTAAGTTACTCTAATAAAGAAAAAAAATAGAGCATAATTAATATCATACAAAATAATAATATTTATCATAATTTTTCATAATAAATTAGTATTTTTTAATATATTTAGTTATCTATAAATTATTCTAAGTTTAATTAGAAGGTATGAAAAGTAATTTTGAGTATTTGGTTATCTCAAAGGACCAAAGTCAGTTCCCAATCTGAGGATCCAGATTCAAAAATACTTAGAATAACTTGGATTGATAAGAACTGAAATGAGTTGTACTCCAATAATCAAATACTCTTAACTCAAACTACAGTTGATGCTAGCTACTAAAGCATACTTTTCATAGTATTAAATAAAATAAGTTTCAGTAACAAAAAAAAAAACTAATAAAATATGACTTTATAGCTCGTATATTAAATATGAATAACTTATTTGTTTGACTCATATTTTAACTCCTTTTGGTATTAAATCTAAATTTTTTAGATGTGCCCATGACATAAAATATTTATCTCTATATTCCATTAGCTCAATATTGTATAAACTAAAATTTTTTGAGATGGCATCGAACATGAGATGCAAGGATACTTTGGATGGCTATGATCTTCTCATCCAGTTTTTTTCTTCAAAAGAAAAAATAACTTATAGCCTGCATTGTGTGCAGGTTCTAGGTCATATAATAGGTTATTTTTTAAATATATATAAATATATATAAATAGTAAAATAATATCCATCCAAACTTTTTTTATGAAAAATAAATTAGCGATGAAAATTATTTTTTCATTGCTAATAAGATAATTAATGGTGAAATATTTTATTTTCGTCATAAATTTTTGAAAAAAATGGGTGGAATTATTAGCGATGAAAATTTTCGTCACTAATAAAATAATTAATGATGAAAATTTTTTATCGTAAATAATTCTTTTATGAAAAATTTTTTAGCAAAAAAATAAAAAAATATTTTTTGGTGGGAATTATTAGCGACAAAATTTTTTTTCATTGTTAATAGTGTTATTAACGATGAATTTATTTTCATCGCAAATAATATTTTTTGGTGAGAATTTTTTTTATCAATTTTTTTTTTGAATTATTAGCGACGAAAATTTTCGTTGCTAATAGTTCACATCACGTCACATCTCTTCGCGTGAAACCCTTCTTCTCCCCCCTCCCATTTCATGCGAAAACCCCTTTTTCCCCCTGCCCCTCTCTGCTCTCCTCCGTCGATTCCCACCGTCCGCATCCGCACTGTCATCTGCGTCCGCTCGCCATGTCCTCATCATCCGCATCCATGCCGTCGTTGCATCCGTGCCGTCCGCGTCCATCGGAGGTAACGGTTTAAATGATCTTTCTTTTTTTTTTGGGTGTTGATCAGGCCACCGGGCCGAAGAGTGGTCGGCCGACGTGGCGGAGATGGGGACAGTGGAGACGGGGCTGGCGTGACTTAGATCGGCCGGCGGGGAGGGGGTCTGGGGCCGGAGATGAGGGAGATAGGGTTGGGGGCGGGATTTGGCCGATGGGGGATGGGCAAGGAGGGAGCGACCGACGGCCCTGTCTCCATCGCTGGTGAGGGTATCGGCCGGGGAGGGGGCGGCTAGCGGTTGGGGGAAATTGGGCCGTGGAGGGGGCGGCGGCGGGGAGGGAGGAAGGAAAGAGAGAAAGGAGGGGGGAAAAAGAAAAAAGGAATGGAAAAAAAAGAAAAAAAAAAAAAAAAAAAAGGAGAAAAAAGAAAAAAGAAGAAACAAGAAAAAAGAGAAGATGGGGCCCGGGAGAGGGCAGCCAGCGGCGACGGAGACAGGTCTGAGGAGGGTGTTGGCCGACGGAGATGGGGCCGGAGAGGGGTGGTCGGCGGTGATGGAGATGGGGCTGGGGATGGTGTCGGCCAGCAGAGACGGGGCCGGGGAGGGGCGGTCGGGGGAGATGAGGTCGGGGGGGGCCTGTCGATGGAGACATATTTTGCATAGATACTTTATCCGACTAGCACTGTCAGCCTTATGCCGTGCAAACTCAATAAAATCTCGAATTCTTTTTTCATATTCAGGCAAAAAAATATCTCTAATATTCATCCAATTTTTGTTGATATTTATCTAACAACAAACAGAAAATTATTAACAACAAAAAGAAGATTCAGTGGTATTCTGGATCCTGATCCAAATTTTAGATTGAATCGCGATCTGAATTCTGACCAAAATTCTAATCCAGATCTAGACACGGATCACTTTATACAAAACAATACATATTAAAAAATAAAGACTAAATAGTAACACAGAAAATATCCTTCCGTCAATTTAATAAAGTAAAAATGCATGATCATATCCATTTCAAATCATTACTAATAGATGTGGCCCTATCCTTTCAGAAAAGTAATAATTTTATTATTTTATTAGTAGATATTTTATCTCATTATTGTAAAAATTTCGACAGCATCTCTCCATGGTTCTCAAGTATACGATGTGAATATGGTGCCTACGCATTCTATCTACTATATACCCGGAGAATAATGGACAGATAACTACTGAATACCACATAATAAATAAAATATCAACTATTAATAACAATAAGATTATTATTTTTTCAAAAAATCTAAATACGGGACATCCAAGAGTCGACCTCGATGAAGATCGACTCTTGAACGAAAATCTACAGCTCAATACAATTTAACTACTATCTCTGAACATACATTCGACACTACAAAAAATATCACTTTTTGCAACGAATTTATTTACGACGAAAATATATTTCATCGCAAATAAAGATATTTACAATGAAAATAAAAATTCATCACTAATAATTTTTTATTTACGATGAAACTAATTTTTCAACACAAATATCTTCATATTTACGTTGAAAATAAAATTTCATCATAAATACATATTATTTATAATAAAATTAATCATCATAAATAATAAAATATTTATTTTAATTTTAAATTTTTAAATATTAAAGATGAACATAGTTTCATCATAAATAATGGATGTATTTACAATAAAAATTAAATTTTTATCGCAAATACATGTTATTTATGATGAAAATTTTTCATCACTAATATTCAAAAAAAATTAAAAAAATTAAATAATTAAAGATTATTTGTGACGAAAAAATTACATCGTAAATAATGAAGTATTGACAATGAAAACTAAACTTTCATCATAAATTAGGACTATTTACAACAAAAATTTTTCATCGCTAATATGTGAAAAAAATAAAAATTTTAAAAGTTTAAAAATTATAGATTATTTGTGACGAACATATTATGTCACAAATACAGGCGTATTTCTGACAAAAAATTATTTTCTATTGTAAATACTTAAGTATTTATGATGAAAAATTTTTCTCGTTAATATTTGAAAGAAAATAAAAAAATTTAAAAATTATAGATTATTGATGATAAAAATATTACATCGTAAATGATGGATTATTGACGACAAAAATAAAATTTTCATCGTAAATATTTTTTATTTATGATAAAAATTTTTATCGCTAATATGTGTAAAAAATAAAAAATTTAAAATTATTTAAAATTTTTTTAAATATTAATAATGAAAATTTTTCATCATAAATATTAGATTATTGGTGATGGAAAGTTGATATTCATCGTAAATATATAATTATTTATGATAAAAAAATTTTCATTGCTAATAATTTGTTGTTTTTGAATTTTTAAAATTTTTTACTTTTTGCATGTATTAGGGACGAGAATTTTTTCATCGTAAATAATTATGTATTTGCAATAGAAATCAACTTTTTATTGCCAATACTCTAATATTTATGACATAACATTTTCATCGCAAATAATTTATAATTTTTAAATTTTTAAATTTTATAATTTTTTTAAATAGTAGCAATGAAAACTATTCATCGTAAATATTGAAGTATTGGTGATAGAAAGTTGATATTCAGCGTAAATATAAAATTATTTATAATAAAAAAATTTTCATCACTAATAATCTATAGTTTTTGAATTTTTAAAATTTTTAATTTTTTTTACATATTAGCGATGAAAAATTTTCATCATAAATCATCTTGTATTTTACGACGAAAATCAGTATTCTATCACAAATACCCAGTTATTTATGACATAATATTTTCATCATAAATAATCTATAATTTTTAAATTTTTAAATTTTTAAAATTTTTTTTAAATATTATCGATGAAAATTTTTCATCATCAATAGTTTATATTTATGATGGATAATTTATTATCATCACAAATACTCTAGTATTTGTGACATAAATTTTTTATCATAAATAATCTATAATTTTAAATTTTTTAAATATTTTATTTTTTTAAATATTAACGATGAAAAATATTTATTGTAAATAAGCATGTATTTGTGATGGATAATTACTTTTCATTAGCAATATTCAATATTTATGATGAAAAATTTTCATCGTAAATAATCAGTAATTTTTAAATTTTTTAAATTTTTTATTTTTTTTCAAATATTAGTGACGAAAATTATTGGTCGTAAATAATAACTATTTGCGACGGAAAGTGAATTTTCATCACAAACACTTGTATTATTTACGATAAAACTATTTTCATCACTAATATTTAAAAATTTAAAATTAAAATAAATATCTTATTATTTACAATGAAAATAATCATCGCAAATGATTTATATTTATGATAAATTTTTTTTCATCACTAATATAATTTATTTACGATAAAAAAATTATCGTAAATATTTTATTATTAACGATGAAAATAATTTTTCATCGTAAATAATATTAGTTGCCATGAAAATATAATCCATCGCAAATAAATTTATCATAAAAATTCTCTTTTCTTATAGTGTGGATAGGGGACCGATCCTTTTTTACTTCTATCGCAGGATTGGTAGCAACAATTATGATCTTAGTACTGAGTTTTAATATGCTATTGTGTTTCTGAGGAATCTAATAGAAATGTAGGAGGCGGATTTGGATGGCTGAAAAGAAATTGCCATTTGCATTTCTATAAAACTATATACCACGTTGACTTTTGATGGTTAAGGGCAACATGACAAGCATATGATCCATTCTACATCGGGAAACAAACTCTCAAGCAATGTAATCTTTTCTGAGAGGAAAAGGAGAGATAACACACTCGCATCCAAAGTAGTATAAGGCTTCGGCATTGAAAATCTGTCTTCATTCAATTGTTTTTGACTATCATCTATTTTGGATCCGTTTGGTTGGAGTACATCAGATTATGGGATAATTTGATAATTTTTATGAATTATATATCTGAAACAATGATTGTGGAGGAAAATAATTTTTACTATGTTTGATTGATGAAAAAATTACTCTAAAAAATAATACTAAAAAAAATTATTATATTTGGTTGGACGTAAATCTATATAGAAATATGACCAAATTTACAAATATATCTTTCAATATAAAATAATTTTTTAATATTATGATAGTATTGTCATCTCTACTTAATTTTTATATAATAACTATAATCATATAGTCTTTTACATAATGCCATCTTTACCTTAATTTTTTTAGCAAAAGTTTTTTATTGAATAGATTTGGAAAGTCATCATAATAAATTCAACAATTATATTTGTAGTCTTATTAGGGATATTTTTGTCAAATATAGATTACCATCATTCGAAAATTTATCAAATACCAATCTTTCATGGTATTTATTTTATCTTTTTTCTCTGAAAAATAAATGTAGGATCCATCAATTTTTTTTATTATCACTCATCAATTTTACATACTAAATATGATAATTTGATATGAAATTTATTTTTTCATATCAAATTATCTCCAATCAAATAGATCTTTTGTGTAACTCTATAGTGGTACCAATGGGCATGGCCGTTTATGATGAAGGCAGTATTAAAGTTGCTGATGTTCTTCCTGTCAATAGAACATGGGATATATTTGAACTCGATCCATTCGTTTTCTATTTGAGATGGTTCGGCAAGTTTGCAAAGTTCCCTTGCCCAAGGGCATATGGCCTGATACCATATTGAAGTCATCACTACCTCCCAAGATGTCAATTAATTAATTTTTTAACTCACATGTTGTGCTGGTTCATCTTAGTTAAGTGGAGCCTTAGGCTCAACAGAACTTATTTTGTCTTTCTAACGAGGAAGTAGGTTTGGTGTTGGAACGTATTGTTCTCGTTTAGGGGAACGGATGGTGACGTGAGGCTTTTTGTGGTTCACTGGACGAAAGTGGGTGGGAGAATTCGTGGTATTTGGGACGCACTTTTTATGGGAGGCGGCCTTTAATTTTGGCCAGCAGTCTTGGATTCTCAGGGAGACGAAAGAAAGTTACGAGATATCCTTTTTTTTTGGTAGGCAGATAAGCCAAAAGGCTGTGTTAAAGTTTTTTTTTTTTTGGTAGAAAGGCTGTATTAAAGTTGCGGATATATCTTTTGAGGAGATGGCAGTAGCCTCTCTTTGACGAGTTTTGCTCTTAATAAAAACTTATTTTATTCTCTCTCTAAGTTTATCCTTTCAATTTTTTCTTCTCATGTATAGACCAAATTATAGTGGTTGCTCCTCATGATTCTAAGCTAGTTTATCTTATTCCAGGACCCATCCTTCACCACGATCCCAGCCTCTTCTCTTCTTTCCTTTGCCACACACATATATCCCTTGTGCCGACTTTGCGTAGCTACCGAGCCACCAATCTATCCATGTGGCTTCACGAGTCATCCTATGACTCAATGGACTTCTTTTACGTACCCTCATTCCATTCCTCTTCAATCTCATCTCTCTTCAATCTCCCCTTGATTGCCAATCACTCAGTAAATCTCTGTTTATTGCATGCAAGTATCCTTATTTTTTAACTAAAAAGGATCCATAGATAACGAGCTATATTTTTAAATCTTAAGGTAAAATAATTATTCTTATAAAATATAAATATTTAATCATAATATTTGATAGTTGCTTCTACAAGAAAAAAATTAAAATAATATTTTTTAAGACAAATGCGAAAACCTAGTTCCTCACATTTTCTTCTGTAAGATTTTTACAAATCCTTCCTTTCGTTCCCAGGCTGAGGTTGTAATGAGCTTGAGGAGAAAAGGGAAGAAAGAGGGTGGTGGTTTTGATGATTTTGGTGATGGAAAGAACTGGGGGTCAGGGCCTTTAAATAGATGAGATATTCTAGGGTGTAGCATGGGCCATAGGATTCCCAACGAGAGCTGGAGTTGGGAGGGAAGAAGACTCCTAGCGAGTCAGGAGTACTCTTCTGCTTCATCTCCGCGTCATGTGCACGGGACATGAGCAGTCCGGTCTAATGAGGCAAGGCTGATCAACTGGACCGGGCCTTGCAGCGAGACTCTTCAACTGTTCATTCATCAATTTCTTTGATGTACATTTCCCAATCTGCAAGACGTTGCTTTCCAGCATCCACGTACCAAATGCTACCGATCAATCAACTGCCGCAAACGGATGCTCATAATCATTCACTACAAAAAATTTAATTTTTTACGACAAAATTTTAGAGACGAAATTTATTTCATCGTAAATAATTAAGCTTTTGCAACAAAATTTAAATTTCGTCTCCAAAAATTAGGTATTTGCGACGAAAAAAATTACGTTGCAAAAAATTATATTTTTTACAACGAAATTTTTATTTTTATTTCTAGAAGTTGATTTTTAGCGACGAAATTTTTTTTTCGTTGCAAAAAATAATTTTTTTTACGGTGAAATATTTTTTTTCGTAGTTAAAAAATTTTTTTTTGCGACAAAAAAATATTTTGTCATAAAAAAATTATATTTTTTACGACGAAATTGATATTTCGTTGCTAAAAAGAAAGACTTTTGCGATCAATTTTATTTATATTTAGCGACGAAACTATTGCGTCGTTAAATTTTATTTTATTGAAAAAATTTAAATATTTTACGATGAAAATTTAAATTTCGTTGCTAGAATTGATCTTTAGCGACGAAAGTTTTTTCATCGCAAAAAATTATTTTTTTTGGCGACGGAAAAATTTTTCTTTGCTAAATTTTTTTTTTGCGACGAAAATAATTACGTGGCAAAAAATTTGATTTTATGCGATGAAATATTTGTTTCGTTGCGAGAAACTTGATTTTACGATCATTTGCGACGAAATTAAATTTTTGTTGCAAAAAATTAATCATTTGCGACGAAAAAATTTTTGTTGCAAAAAATCTATTTTTTTGCGACATAATATTTATTTTTAGCAACGAATGTATTTCGTCGCTAAATATTTTTTAATTAAAAAAAACTTTTGATATTCTGCCCTAATTGAAAATAACCCTATTGATTTCTCCCTCCCCGATCTCCGCCGCGGTCATCCAAATTTTCTCCCTCCCCGATCTCCGGCGACAGTCCTCCTTCCCCGGTTGCCGGTCGTCCTTCCCGATAAGTCCTCTCCCTCCCCGCCACCATCCTCTCTCTCTCTCCCTCCCCACCGCCGTCAAGCCCTCCCTCCCCGCCACCGTCGCCGCTCGAGCCCGCCCCCCGTCGCTGATCGAGCCCACCTCCCAGCGCGCCGGCCATCTCCCTCCCGCCTCGCCACCCTCTCCTCCGCGCACCGAATCCTCCCTCTTCTCTGCCTCCTTCCCTCCGGTTCCCTCCAATCCCTCGAAACCCTAACCCTCCAATCCATAAAACGAAGGTGGCGGCCACCTCTCCTCCCTCCCTTTCCTCCTCCTTCCATACTTTCCTCCTATTCTTCCTCGCCGGCCGCCGCCGAAATGACTACCTCCTCCTCTTCTCCTCTACCCTTCATGGCGGAGTACCTGATGAATCGTCTGGGCTACTCCAAGGATAAGGCCCTCGTCGCCTCCAAATCCCTCCTCTACATCACCACCCCCGACAAGCCTGACGCCGTCCTCGCCTTCCTCCGCCGCCACGCCGTCCTCTCCCCCGCCAGCTCCACGCCTTTGTCCGCCGCCGCTCTACTGTCCTCACCACCAACGTCCCCTCCAATCTCCTCCCCAAGCTCAAGCTCCTCGAGCGCCTCCTACCCTCTCCCGTCCCCCGCCGCCGCCTGCCGCTTCGGCCTCCCGTCCCCCGCCGCCGCCTACCGCTTTGGCCTCCTGTCCCCCGCCGCCGCAGCGTCTGCAAGGCAGTCGCCGCTGGTCGACCCATCCATCCCCTGTCTCTCTCCCTCATTTTCTTTCTCAGTCTCTTACCTAAGAAAGAGTTGAAGGTCGATCCCTTACCTGGCTTGTCTGGTTTCGTAGGGCCGCCGCCGCCACCGCCGCGCCGCCGCCGGGCCGCCACCGCCGGTTGCCGTCACTGTCACCATCACTGCTCACGGAAGAGTTGAAGGTGAGAACCATTTTTTTTAATTTATATATTTTTTAATTTTTTTTCTTAATAAATTTTAGCCATTAAAAATAATTATTTATTATTTTAGTAATTAGATATAATGTTAGATATAATTATTTGTTTGATATAATTAATTTTAATCATGATTTAAAAATATTTTAAAAATAAATTTTTTTTAATAATAATATATTAATTGTAGCATAACAAATTTATAAGCCTTAGAATTTTCGTTCGAGGATAGCATGCATAAACCAATATTTTTTTTTATGAAAAAAATATTGGTGCTTTACACACTATTCTCGAATTATCCTCGTGGACAGTTTGGGCACGTGAATGAATTTAATATTGCAACACATGTGCTTCTATATCGCAGAGTTTTGTCGGTATTTTCGATCATGTTCTCTGGATACATAGCATAATTTTAATGCTTATGTATCTGGAGAACTGCATCGAAATGCTGTCAAAATTTTTTTGGTATACAAGACATGTATTGCAATATTAAATTCTTACGTTCCTGAATGGAATAGGACCATCACCCTATAGGTAGGAGATATAAGGCATTAGTCAACTATTATTACATAAAATTGATTGTATAGTTTGCATCATAAATATGTAGGTATGGATCGTGGTTGGATGTCATTGCGTGATAAGTTCTGTCCCAAGTATATTACAGGTGTGACGACTTTTATGAATATGGTGTCCAATCATACTAGAGAAGATGGGAAAGCTCGTTGTCCATGTCGTCGATGTAGGAATTTATTTTGGTGTACCTTATCGGACATTCAGAATCATTTATACGAACACGGTATAGATGTGACTTACAAGAGATGGACTTGTCATGGTGAAGATTTGCTGACTAGCTCGAACATGTTGTCCAGGAGTCCCATAAATCCGTCGTCAGTCGGTGGATCATGCAGTCGTGAAAGATAAACACTTGGTGAAGAAGATAGAGAAATTTTAGAGGATCTTCATCCGAAATTATTTGAAGTAAATGTAGAAGCGAGAGCAGAACATCAGCATTCCATTCCGAGATAAGAAGCTGAAGAGGACAGTAATATATCTATAAATGATAGATTCGAGCGTCTATTAAGAGATGCACAAAGTGATGTTTATCCTGGTTGTAAGAAGTACTTTCTGTTGTCCGCCGTAATAAAGTTATTACACATGAAGACACTTGGTAAGTGGTCAAACAACTCGTTTAATTGGTTGCTCAAATTTTTGAAGGACTTACTGCCAGATGGAGAGTTACTTCCGTCAAGTCATTATGAAGCCAAAAAATTATTGAAAGGACTCGGTTTGGGAGTCGATGACTTGGGCCTACGCTGTGAAAGATACATGCATGTCCGAATGATTGTGTTCTGTTTCGGAAGGATAAACAAGATCTACAAGCATGTCCAATTTGTCATTCAAGCAGATGGAAAGAAAGTCGTGGTAAGGATAAGAAGAAAAAGAAAATACCATGCAAGATTTTACGGTACTTTCCGATTACACCACGATTGCATCGATTGTTCATGTCGAGGCATACTGCTTGTGACATGCGATGGCATAAGGAGGTAAATAATATGGACGATGATGTCATGAGACATCCATCAGATGGAGATGCGTGGAAACATTTTGATCGTGAACATCCATGGTTTGCAGCTGATTCACGAAATGTCAGGCTAGGGTTGGCAACAGACGGATTTAATCCATATGGTAATCTTAGTACTGCTTATAGTATGTGGCCTGTTATGGTATTTCCTTATAATTTACCACTATGGAAGTGCATGAAATCACCTTTTAATCTATTGGCCTTGTTGATCCTGGGTCCCCGTGCCCCTGGAAGAGACATAGACATATTTTTAGAGCCATTGATCGAAGAGTTACAATATTTGTGGGAAGAAGGATGCGAAACATATGATCATGTTGTAGGAGGCATCTTTCGTATGCATGCAGCACTGCTTTGGACAGTTAACGATTTTTCTGCATATGGCGATATTTCTGGATAGTGTACAAAAGGGTATAAAGCATGCCCAACTTGTAACGATGATATTACATCGGACCGTATTCGTAGAAAGATTTGTTTTACCGGCCATCGACGTTTCTTGCCAGATGATCATAGATGGAGGAGAAGTCTTAAGTTCAATGGCAAGCATGAACGACGTGCGCAGCCAAGATTCTGGTCTACGGACAATATTTTAAATCAGTTACCCAACCCACAGGATGTCATATTTGGTAAGGGTCTGGCCAGCCAAGTAGGGGTGCGAACAAGTATCGAAAATTAGAGAAAAAAGAGCAAGTTGTTTGATCTTCCATATTGGAAAACGCTTCTTCTTCGACATAATCTTGACGTCATGCATATTGAAAAGAATATATTTGATAATGTATTTTATACCATTCTCAATATTGAAGGAAGAACGAAGGATACCGTGAAGGCTCGTCTTGACTTAGAGGATATGTGGATTAGAAAAGAATTACATTTGATTCGACGAGGGGATAGGCTGGTGAAGTCATTGGCATGTTATACACTGAATCGAAGAGAGAGAAATCAATTTCTTTCATATTTGAGATCAGTGAGGTTTTCTGATGGATACGTCTTAAACTTGAAACGGTGCATCAAGTCGAAAGATGGGAAGATCGTTGGGATGAAAAGTCATGATTGTCATGTACTTCTACAGCATGTGCTCCTAGTTGGTTTGTGCGGATTGTTGCCGGATAATGTGTGTGATACGTTACTTGATCTGGAAACTTATTTTCGGGACTTATGTGCGAAGACATTGAGACGAAGTCAGATCGACATATTGGAGAAGAAAATTATCATTACTCTCTGTAAGCTCGAGATGATATTCCCTCCCGTCTTCTTTGATATCATGGTGCATCTTTCTGTTCATCTTCCACATGAGGCTAGATTGGGTGGGCCAGTACATACAAGATGGATGTACCCAATTGAAAGGTAATTGTATGATATTATAATATTTATTATTCATTATTGTATTCTTATTATATGTGATATCAATTGATAATTTATTGAATAGGGAGATGCGTGAATACAAGAGTGCCGTCACTAACAAAGCACGGCCTGAAGGTTCAATAGCAGAGGCACATGTTATGAATGAATGTCTGACATTCTGCTCTATGTACTTTCGATGAGTGGAGATCAAATTTACAAGGCCACAACGGAATATCGATGTTGACGAGATTCTGACAGATGGATTGTCGTGTTCTTCAATGTTGCCCGACCATATGGTAAAAAAGATTTTCAAATGTTGACACCACAAGAAACGGATGACATGCATTGGTATGTGCTAAACAATTGCGAGGAGGTAGAAGCGTACATGATGTGAGTATATACATTTAATTTTTATTTATTGATATATCAATGAATGTACGTGGACTCTAAATTAAAATATACATGGTATTACTGTATCACTTCAGAGAACACGAAAGTGAGCTCAAAGAAGTAATCCTACATTAGCAGCGGCACGACATAGGAATCAATTCGCATCATGGTTTGACGAACAGGTAAGTTATGTTCATGTTCATCCATAATTAAAAGTTTGTTTATATAGTATTTTTTTTATCAAATTTAACCTGCTTATTGTTCTTTTAATTGTAGATAGCTCAGCTACGTATAGACAATCCTAACTATATCAGTAATGACTTAGCTGCACTTGCACGAAAATCTGACAGACGTGTATCAGTATATTCAGCATGCATAGTCAATGGTGTGCGATTCTTAACGAAAGATCGCGATCACGATCAACCACACAGAATTGTGGAATAAGCATGGAGGGCGAGCACAAGGGTGAAATAATAGATTTTTTTGGTGTTCTGCATGAGGTTATAGAGTTGAGATATAGTGGTCTTCGACGGATTGTATTATTCAAGTGTCGATGGTATGACTTAGGACGACACAGGCCAATTGTTATAGATCCTCAACTCGTCAGTGTCCACACTGGTCATGTATGGTATAAAGTGATCCTTATATTTTTGCAAAGCAAGCAAGACTAGTGTGGTATATTGATGATAACAAAATGAAAGAGCCTTGGCGAGTTGCAATAAGGGCTCAGCATAGGCATTTATTTGATCCTGCACTTTTCACATGCCCGAACGATGAACATCTTGAGAATGAAGTCTGTGCAATTATTGAAAACGAAGCATATCAAATGCAAGCACCAGATAACATATTAGTGCCAGATGATACGATTGACATAGGAAATTACAAAGAGACGACTATGAACCTGAGGATGTTTCTTTGTTGGATCGTCGATAAGGGCACGGCACGAGCACGATCCAATAATGATTCATTAATGACGATGATGATAGCACTTCAGGGTCGAAGTCTTCTATACTCCCGTCGAAGATGACTATATGGACACGAGTTCAGAATCTGAGAAAATAATTAATATGAATAAGTAATTCAATTTATTTTTTTGTTATATCATGTAATACTTGAGTTTTTTTGATTACGTACTGATTTAAATTATTTTAATCATTGCAGCATCATGACTGGTCCTGGACGTAGACATTCACGGGGTAGGCAGCAGGCTCCGCTTGATGATACACATCCTCACTTTACATTTTGCATGATGAGTCAGAGGATTTAGATGAGACTCAGTTGTCGAGTCCACAGAGTAGACTAGTGCTCAGCCAGAGCTTGCCCAGCCGGAGGTCATGGTACCCAGCATCATCCCCTTACAGGTACATCTCTATCAATTTATAAACCATATATTTTTTTTGTTATATGCATTTAGTGATACATATATATGTTCATTTCACCAATTTTTACATGTAGAACACAGCATCGACGTGCAGTGCGTGGTCCTAGTAGGGGTCTTATTTTGAAAAATATGTGCATACACACAAAAAAAATCGAAGGTATAGATATTTCGAGATCATCCGGTTGGCACAGAGGCTAGTATCGTCACAAATGAGATCAGTTTGTATATGTGGAATCATTTTTCGTGGGCTGCTGAAAGTTTCAAGCATGTAGCTCCTCGATATCGTGATCTCTAGTCTCTCACATCAAGGTAAGAATTAAATTTGGATGTCTTGCATATCATTACATGATCATATTATTTTTGGTTATATAAATAAATTTTTTATTATATGAATAATTTCATGTATTTGCTTTTTGGTATGATTACTGTGTAGGATAATATTGACTTCGAGGATTGCACTGACGAAGAAGTGACGGCATGTATTCTCAAAATGACTGAAATAGATACAGAGATCGGCGATGTAGGCTTCATAAATACTGCAATGAGCTGCAGGCGAAGGGGATTGATCCTGTGACCCAGCCATACAGAAATTGGGCTGGGTCTAGTGACGATTGGCGGTGGTTATGTGAGCATTTTGGAAGTGAGGCATTTCAGGTATGTCTAGTGTTTCAAGTTTTTTTAATTTTGTTATATCCTTTATTGGTTATAATTGTATGTATTTTGTAGCGACGATCGGAGGCGAATAAGATGAATAGGAGTAAGATTGATTCTATTCATACGCAAGGAAGTGCCTCTTTTGCACAGGGAATGAAGAGGATGGTACGTAACTACATTTGCAATCATACTTTGTAACTTCTTATTAAATATTTATATTATTTTGATACTTTTTTTTTTTTTTATTTGAACAGGGACTATCCGGAGTCGACGTCTATGCTAAATTCTATCAAAACAAGAGTGGCGAGTTCGTGATCGAGGAGACGAGGCAGCGTCATGTAAGTATCATTACTCTACATTTTGAATACTTTAAAGAGTTTGAAAAAAATTTATGATTTTATTTGGTTTATTATGAAGAAAAAATGTTAGAATTGAGAGAGCAGGCGACGAGGGAGGTGGGATCTGACGATGATACTGGATCGCAACAGGTTTGTTTGATGACAGATGATATGATTTTGGATACCGTCTCGGCGGCAGCTAGGATCTGATCATAGCATGCGGTCCAAAAAATCATGCAGTTCGTCATCCGGCCGGTCTAATGATGCATCGGTGCCAGAGGTAGTTAGGACATCCATAAGCATGATGCAAGATCAGATTAGTTACTGGATGAATCGTAGTCAGATGCTCGAGAGGATCGTAGCTGCGATGGCGGGATGGCTCGGTATTGATGCTTCTGAGTTAGCACCTCTACAGTCACGTGATGCCGCCTCTGCACCACCATTGCGACACATATCGGGTCAGGGATCGACACCTGGAGAAGGGAACGAGGCCAACGAGTCAGATCATATCTAGTTTGTAGTTATTTTAAATTTAAAATGGTGTATGGACTTATATTTTTGTATATGACAAAGATGGTTATGAAACTTTTGATACTTGGAATTGATCTTTTGACTTAGAATATTTTTATTGTGTTAATATACTGTTTATTTAAAATATGTTTGATCAGAGAATTTATATTTGAGCAGGTTTATTTTGAAAAAAATAAAAATATTATTTTTTATCCAAAATTTATTTTAGCGATGAAATATTAATTTCGTCGCAAAAAAATTTGTGAACCCAAAAAAGTAAAATTTTTATTATTCATTGCGATGAAATTTTTTATTTCGTTGCTATTTTTGCGATGAAAAAATAGTTTCGTCGCTAAAAATTTTAACTTTTTACGAATAAATTTTTATTTCATCGTAATTATGGTGACAAATTTTTTTATTTCATCGCCCTTCTAGCGACGAAATTTTTATTTCGTCGCCATTATAGCGACGAAATTTTTATGGCGACGCATTTTTTTATTTTATCGCAATTATGGCGATGAATTTTTTTATTTCGTCGCCCTTCTAGCGACGAAATTTTTATTTCGTCGCCATTATAGCGACAAATTTTTTTTTTCGTCACAATTATAGCAACGAATATTTTTTTCGTCGTAATTATTGCGACGAAATTTTTGCGATAAATTTTTTTGCGACGAAATCCGTCGCTAGTTTTACGATGAATTTTGTTTTCATCATGAAAAATAAGAGAATATATTTTTTTAATCACAATATTTAGCGATGAAATTATTTTTTATTGTAATTTTAGCGATAAAAATTTAAGCTCTTGCGATAAAATATTTTCGTCGCTAATACAGCACATAACTTCGTCGTCTAGGTTTACTATTTTTTGCGACGAAATAAAATATTTTCATCGCTAAGGTCTTTTGCTACGACGCTTTCTCTATAAATTTTTAGCGACGATATATTTCATCGCAAATATTTTTGACGACAAAAATATGATTTTTAGCGACGAAAAAATTTCATCGCAAAAAATCAAATTTCTTGTAGTGCATGTATAGGAATATAGTCAAGTCATAACTCCCGCATGTATGTTTTTACTTTAAAATATGATTTTGGAAGTGTCTCTCCATCAGGAAGAGCTATTTTAATCAATGCCAAATTTTGGTCAAATGACTTCTGACTCTATCGGTTCACAGTTTTAATATGAAACAATTTGATTAAAAACTCTAATTTGGAGAACTTTATATAATTTGAATAGAATGGCTCTCGTGCATCGCTTATAAGCTTTGCAAATTATTCAGAAGTCCTTTCTACCTCATTAATACTATGTTCATGATTAAAACTGCCTTCAGATGCACTAGTATTCATGGGTACATTTGAGTGAACATCCTGATGTAAATCATCCACTAGTGAATCTATACTATCATATTCGATAGGTTCAGCAGCATCACTATTATCTTCAATATCGTCATCATCATACGCAACTTCATTCGGATTACCCTCTCCATACCATATCCAGCGAGTATACTTCTTGTCCATACCATAACGTAGCAGATGTAAGATCTTGCAAGAATTTCATACATGCATTTCAAAATTTTTAATGAAAGAATATTAGATTAAACTATTTAATCTATAAATACATGCATAAGATCTGATCTTAAAACTCCTACAATTAGATTTATAACATGAATTGATATGTATAAAAATCAGAATCTAAAATTACAAGCGTTTGAATAAGAACAGCAATTAGTGATAGATCTAATCTACCACTTCTAGGATTTCAAACCCAATACCTGAGCGTGGATAGTCGAACTTCATAATTGAAAATGTAGATCTAAAAATTCTTTCTAGTCGCTCGCAGTCACACAAACATCCGGCCTCTACGGATGGTCCATACGAAGTCCTCGGACTGATCAGCCCTTCGTGGGAGTGCTAGCTCGCGTAGTCGGCTTCTGATGGTAGATCTAATTTGATCTCTTCCTTCGATCACCTTGAACCTTTCCAATATCGAAGATGGAGCAGAGAGAGATGTTGGATGGTGGAGAAAAATCTGATGAAGACTCTCTTCTCTATAGTTTTTATCTCATCCAGAATCCTAGAAAAGTTCTAGGTCGCTCACTCGAGATCGAGGAGATCGGTCTCTACTTTTGTTCATGCCAAGAAAGAAGGAAACCCATCCAAACCTCATGCCCAAAGAAGGATTCTCACACCTCTTTCTCTCTAGTATTTCATAGTGAAAAGCTCTCTTTCTTTGATGCACAAAATTGTGGCCTTTTTATAGTCGTCGCACAAACCAGGTAAGACAGGATAAGGGCTAGAGTTTGTTGCAATTCAAATTATTTTAAATTTTAATCTGACTCCAACTTTTTCTCATCTTTATCTGACTTAAAGTGAGACTTATCAAAAAAAATTAGATATGAAAATCAATCAAAAAGACTTCCTTTTCTCACATACAATGGGCACCTTCAGAAGGAGCCGACGTGTGGGAGGAAAGGGATAAGGTTTCAAGTTGAAATTCAAATCATTTTGAATTCAAATCAAAACCAACCAAATCCTATTCTTAATGGATGATAAAAGAAAGATTATTTTTTAATTTTCTCATATAAAAACTAATTTTATATGGTGAGAAAAGGTATGAGACAATTTAGGTAGCGCAAGGGAGAGAGTCTTATTCATTTGGGACTCTAGGGTTTAACTAATTAGATTTCTTTCAAATCCAATCCAATTAGATCCAAATAAAATATGATGAATCTAATCTAATTAGGCTCCTATAATTTTAATTAAATTTGATCAAATTAATAAATTAATTGAGCCATAGATCCGATCAAATCAGGATCATTTTTCTTTTATCGATTAAGTAATCTCATAACCTAATCAGACCTAACCTAATTGAATCCAATTCTATTAGACTTGATTTAGACTTTAATGCTCAATCAAATTGAGCTAATTTATGATCTAATCACTAATTAATCTTTTATTAATGATAAAATCCAAGTCTAGTGGGTCTCTTCAGTAGAGTCTCCGTCCAGTGGGACTCTTCACCAAAATCTTCATCCACTGAGACTCTTCAGACTAGCTATGTGATCAGAGAGAAACTTCTAATATGTGTGATCCCATAGGTTCAAACCTAAGCTGGTAGCATAGGAACTAATTTCTGTATCAATCAAAATAACTATCTAGTAATAGCACCCAACGTCCGGATAGGCCGAATGTATAGAAAGCAACACTCAAGAACCTATTTGAATATAGTTACCGTATAATTCATCCCTTTAACTCTTGATGCTAGGATGACTTAAAGTTTAAACTGTCAACTCTTAATAGTACATCTATTATGTGTTTCAACCTGATAAATTCTGTGGCTCCTCACAAGGATTGCCCTGATCAAGGTCTTACTAAATTGAAACACAAAGCATTCTTTTCAATTTCTTGGAGTGGTCAATTTTATCTTAACTCATGCACTGACTTCACAAGTACTTGACTGTGTCTAGAAACCTTTCAATCCTGAATTAAAATTTTAGGTAGTCCGATACCAAAGCACAGTAAGTTGCCTGCAAGTCACCGTGGTGATCTTAGGTCGGAGGGATACTTATACCCATATCCCTTCAGAGTGACTCTTGACAGTAGAGTACTCCGGAGTTGGTCATATTCAGTGAAATATACTCCTATATTTCACCTGCATGCCATACCAGCATCTCCACGCTTCTTGATTAAGAGGACAATTAACCTATATGGTACACAACGACCTACACTTGATATGTCTATTGTCCTATTAATAGCATATCATTTGATCGCGAATTTATTTAAGGACTAAACGATAAATCTTTCTTTATCGATTTAAAATAGTTCTAAGAACTTTCATCGTAACACAAAAGTTCGATATAGAAGATGTACAAGCTTATGATAAAAAATATCAAATAAATATTTTATTAATTAATTTATATACAATTACATCAAATAGTACAACCGTCAACAGACTGATGATTGACTTTGAGATATATTTTTCAACAACTCTCACTTGTACTAAAGTCAATCGGTATAGTATCATATACTTATCTTCATTTTATGATCTTCGAACTCCTTCACCGTAAGAACTTTAGTTAATAGGTCGGTCAGGTTCTCCTTTTCATCGATCTTCTAAAGGTCGACGTCACCTCGATCTATGATTTCTCGGATCAGATGGTAGCAACGCAGAATGTGTTTGGTCCACTGATATGACTTTGGTTCTTTCGCTTGAGCAATGGCGCTAGTGCTGTCACAGTACAACAAGATGGGGCCATCAAGGGAGGGTGCCACTCTAAGCTCATTAATAAATTTTTGTAACCACACAGCTTCCTTCGCAGTATCGGATGTCACGATACATTCCACCTCGCAAGTAAAGTTGGTCACAGTGTGCTGCTTAGAACTCTTCCAGCAGATTGCTCCACCATTCAGGGTATAAATATATCTCGACACGCTCTTACTGTCATCATGATCCGACTAAAAATTGGAGTCTGTAAACCCTACAAGTTTTAAGTCAGATTCTCCATAGATAAGCCACTGATCCTTAATATTTCTCAAATACTTAAGGATGGTCTTTACGACCTTTTAGTGGTGCTCACCTGGATCGGACTGGTATCTACTCACTACCCCTAGTGAGTATGCCATGTCTGGTCGCGTACATGTCATGACGTACATAATAGATCCCACTGTCGAAGCATATGAAATTCTACTCATACGCTCTCTCTCTTGAGGAGTTGTCGGACAATCACTCTTCAAGAGAAAAATTTTTTGGCCTATCGGAAGATAACCTTTCTTGAAATTCTCCATACCAAACTTTTTAGCACAGTATCAATGTTTGTCAACTGAGATAATCCAAGCAACCTTTTAGATCTATCTCTATAGGTCTTCATCCCAAGGATGAAGGATGCTTCTCCCAAGTCCTTCATAGAGAACTGTGATAACAACCAAACTTTTATTTCTTGTAATACAGAGATGTTATTTTCGATTAAGAGAATATTATCCACATACAAAATAAGAAATACTATTATCGAGTTATTAACCCACTTGTATATCCAGAATTCTTCTCCATTCTTAATGAAGCCATACGTTCTGATCACTTTATCAAAATGCATGTTCCAACTCCGAGATGCCTGCTTAAGTCCATAAATGGACCTTTAAAGCTTGCACACCTTTGACTCATCTGTGGATATGAAATCTTTAGGTTGTATCATATATACCTCTTCTTTCAGCTCTTCATTTAGAAAGACTATTTTCACATCCATTTATCAGATTTCATAGTCCAGATGTGCTGCTATCGCAAGCATGATCTGAATGGATTTGACTATTGCCACAGAAGAAAATATCTTATCATAGTCAATACCATAATGCTGACAGTAACCCTTGGCAACCAGACGGACTTTAAAGATCTCCACCTTCCTGTCTGCATCTCTCTTCTTTTGAAGACCCACTTACACCCTATAGATTTTACCTTTCAGGTGGTCAACCAATGTCCATACATTGTTGACTTTCATGGACTCCATTTCGAATTTCATGACTTTCAGCCACTTATTGGAGTCAGACCTCTGTATTGCATCCATATAGGTGATCGGATCCTCATTATTCTCATCGAGTTCAACTGGATCACTTTTCTAGATCAAAAAATTATAGTATCTATCTAATTGACGCGGTACTCTACCGAATCTCTTTGAAGATATTTCTACAACAGGTTTCGAATTTGATCTAATCAAGTCCAACTCAATGGGTTTATTAGATTGTGTCGGTTCTTCTATCAATCGAACTTCATCAAGTTCAATCTTTGAGATATTAGTTTCTTCCCCAAAGAACTCTTTTTCTAGAAAGACTATCCTATTGCTGACGAACACCTTCTATTCGTTAGCAAGGTAGAAGTAATGCCCTTTGGTCTCTTTTGGGTACCCTACAAATAGATACTTGTCAGACCTAGGTCCAAGCTTATCAGTTTTCAAACATTTGATATAAGCCGTACATCTCCAAACCTTAAGATGAGAGAGTGCTGGCTTACGTCCTGTTCACATCTTATGTGGTGTTTTACTTACAGACTTACTTAAAATTTTATTTAAAATATAATAAGCTGACTCGAGTGTATATCCTCAAAAAGAGATCGGCAGACTTGCAAAGTCCATCATGGACTGAACCATGTCAACAAAGTTTGATTTCTCTTTTTCGATACACCATTATGCTGTGGTGTTTCAGGAGGAGTCTATTACGAGAGAATCTCACTCTCTTCTAAGTATGTCAGAAACTCACTAGAGAGGTATTCTCCTCCTTAGTTAGATCGAAGAGTTTTAATATTCTTTTCAGTTTATTTTTCTATTTCATTATGAAATCGTTTGAATATTTTAAACAATTTTGACTTATGCGTCATTAAGTAGACGTGCCCATATCTTGATAGGTCGTCTGTAAAAATAATGAAATAATAATATCCACCTCTGTCACTGGTGTTTATTGGTCTACATATATCAGTATGTATCAGACTTAAAACTTTACTAGCTCACTCATCTTTTTCAGTAAAAGGTGACTTGGTCATGTTCTCAAAAAGACAAGACTCACAGGTTGGAAGTGATTCACAATCACTGACTTCGAAGATTTCTTCTTGTGTCAACCTATTTATTCTGTTCTTGTTAATATGACTTAACCTACAGTGCCAAAGGTAGATATCGGAGACATCACTAATTTTAGGATGTTTGCTGGACGTGTATATTATACTAACATATTGTGATAATATATAAATATCATTGTTCAGCTGTCCATTCATCACATTAACACCATTCATAATGATATTAAAATTATTTTTTTATTAAAATTTTATAACTATACATGACCAAGAGGCCTATAGAAATAATGTTCAATAAAAAGGAAGGACAAAAGTGATATTTACTAAGAACAATTATATTTGACTTGAATACAAGCTTAATAATTTCTAATGCTAGAACTGAAATTGATCTTCCATCTCCAATATTAAAAAATTTTTCATCTTCTTCAAATCTCCTACTGACCTGCAGATGCTGTAATGAATTACAAATATTAAAAAGATTTTCGGTATCTAATACCCAGGTAGTAGAATCATAAATTGAGAAATTATAAGATGTTATCATATAATCACCTTGTCCAGCAATAACTTGCTTCTTTCTCAGCCTGTTCAGATTCAGGAAGGTAATGTATTGAGGATAATTTCTCTTCTAGTGTCTCTACTTCTTGTAGTAGAAGTATTCTACCTGATTCCGATCGGACTTGGGTTTCTTGATCTGACAGGACTTGGGTGCCCTAGCACTTTGCACATTTTTCTTGTTCTTCTTGTTCTTCTTTTCTTTCTTAAAGGGTCGATATCCAGAAGAAGACCCTCCAACAACATTCATCGACTCTTTGTGGAGCTGGTGATCTTTTTTAAAGTTCTGCAGCAACCACAGTAAACTGTGGTAGTTGACTGCAGGCTTTGTCATTAGAAAATGAGTAAGGAAAGGGAGGTAGGACTTGGACAGAGAGTTCAGAATGGCATCTTTCTCCAACTGCTCTTGCAGAGAAAAGTCAAGCTTACTTAAGCGTTCAATCATCTCGATCATATACAGTACATAATCGGTGATTGACGCTCCTTCCCTTATTCGAGCGTTGAAGATGGCACAACTAGTCTTGTGCTTCTCAACATTATCGAGTGTGCCAAAAGACTTGTTCAATATTTGAAACATATTCTGTGGCTGAGCATTCTTGAAATGATGGCTAAACTCATCATTCATTACCGCCAGCATAATGCAACGAACCGTACTTCGATAGATGAGCCACTTCTGATTAGTGTCTCTGACCGTGCTACGTGCATTCAGAGCTGGATCCTCGGATGTTGGATCTGTCAATATATACAAGATCCGTTTATGCTCCAGGACTATTTTGAGCTTTCAATACCTGCTATCGAAATTTGATCCCATCAATTTATCACTATCTAATAGTGATCGGAGCGATAAGGTGGTGGCCATAACTGCAAAAGAAAAATCAAAACCTAATTAGTATATGAATTAATTAAACCTAAAGATATAATTTTTAGTCTAAAGGTTCTCCCACTATTTTATTCAAATTAATAGTCTCTACCTCCAATTTGAGAAAGTACACTAATTCCTTAATGGGTATCAGAATCCACATAGACTGCACATAGGCCTGAGTGTGGCTCGACCAATGCTTGTGCAACTATAGGTAGGTTCTTAACTAATTATTTCATCAAACAATTTCTAGCATTCAATTTTGCCCCAGACACCTCTTTAGCAGGCATGTGGCGCCTTCACTGAAAGTTCTGGTTAGGTCCAACCATTAACATGTCATAATTTAGTGCATCTGACAAACAAGTGATCAAGCCCGAGTGTGGCTCGACAATCTGACCATCTTCAGAAAGACACAACTAAATCAACATATTATGAATAATAATTTCGATAACCAGATGAGCATCAGGCATGTGGCACCTCCAATGATCATCTAAACTATCGAATTCATTATCATTCAATTTAATCGGAGGCTATGATCTAGTTATCACCATAACTATTTTATTTTAGGGACCTAATAATTTTAGAAGATTTAATTAGTTAAATTGAGAGATGAGAAGAAACTTGACTAGTTAATCTTAATCCTCCCACTGACTTCACCAAGTCAGATTAAAGAAGATCAGGCATAAACTAGTCCAGCCAATCAGTTATGAATCATTCCACTGACTTCATCAAGTTATAAAGAGGACTCAAGATAAGTTAAACTAGGGGCACTTAGATCAGTCATACGGATTTTCTAGTTAGCATGGGTCAACCCCATCATTAAGTGATCTAATCAAAATATGATTCATCATGTTGGCTAGATAAGTGAGATCGATGGGAGGGATATGCTATTAACTCGATATAGACTCAATCTATGCAATAGCTCTCAATTAATGACCACCGATCAAAGCTGCCATACTTACCTTAGACACCAACTGGTTAGTCGCTTTCAATTTGATCAACTTATAGACTTGGATTTGACCATGGAGTTACAATCAAAGTCCATATTGGTCTAATCAAAGATAAGGACTTGACCAACTACAACTATTAAAATTGATCAAGAGAAAAAATTGATCCAATTAGAATTAACTTTTAATTAGATTTGATCAATTACTAACATGATCCATTATCAATGATTTCTAACCCTAGGTCTAACCAGTTAAATAGACTTGACTAGAGCTAATCCATTAATCCGTGAATTATGAAATTAATGCTTTGGATCTTTGATTCTCAAATCTAGATCGCTTAATTCTCAATTAAGTTTTGGACTGACATGGGTTCAGATTCGATGTTTCAAAATAGTTTTCAATTTTGTAAAGTATTTTCACAATCAATCATCTAATGATCAAAATACTAATTTTAGATCTAATATATATTATTTCAGATCTAAAATAAAATTTTAAAATTTTTTTCATTGTTCATCATCATGGAAAAGACCACGCTGCACCCCTACACGTATAGAAGATCCATCGAATGGGCTAATAGAGTTGTGATACTCTGATTTTTTCTATGATCAGACGGCTATGAGGATCTATCCAATCAGATTACTATATTACTCAGATGCTAAATTAATTATTTAAATTTATCTAAATAATTAAAATCAATTATATAAAGATCAGTATAAACTAGGACACCTTTATACTATAAGAGGTAAACCTTACAGCAAGATAATCTTTTGTCAGTTTGTACGATTAGATCTATAATTAATTTTAGATCTAAATATCATATATTAGATCTAATTTAAATTAAATTAAAGATCTAAATGCATGTAATATAGATTATTGCAAGAATAAATTCATGTTATAAGCAACCTGACTCTGATACCATTGTAAGATCTTACAGGGGTTTCATGCATGCATTTCAAAAATTTTTAATAAAAATATTAGATTAAACTATTTAATCTATATAATCATGTATAATATTTATTCTTAAATTTTATAATAAATTTATAATATAAATTTATATGTATAAAATTGAATCTAAAATTAAAGCGTTTGAACAAGAACAGCAATTGTGATAGATCTATCTACCATTCTACGATTCCAACCCAATATCTGAGCATGGGTAGTCGAACTCATAATTAAGAATATAGATCTAAAATTTTTCTCTGATCACTCACAGCCGACAAACGTCGACTCTATGGATAGTCCACACGAGTCCTCGGACCGATCAGCCTCCGGGAAGTACTAGCTCGCGCAGTCGGCTTCTGATAGCAATCTATTTGATCTCTTCTTTCGATCACTCAACTTTTTCGATATCAAAGATGGAGTAGAGAGAGATGCTGGATGGTGGAGAAAATTTGATAAGATTCTCTTCTCTATGATTTTTCTCTCACCCAAAACCTAGAATAATTTTAAGTCGCTCACCCGAGAGGAGATCGGTCTCCTCTTTTGTTCACGCCAAGGAAGAAGGAAACTCACCCAAACCTCCAACCCCAAAGAAGGATTTTCACCCCTATTTCTCTCTGGTATCTCATGGTGAAAGATTTCTTTCTTTGGTGTACAAAATTATGTCCTTTTTATGGTGTCGCACAACCAGGTAAGATAGGATAAGGGCTGGAGTTGTTGCAATTCAAATCATTTTGAATTTCAATTTGACTCCAACTTTTTTTTACCTTTATCTGAATTAAAGAGGGACTTACAAAAAAATTTGGATTAGAAATCAATAAGAAGACTTCTTTTTTGCACAAAATGACACCTTCAGAAGAAGTCGATGTGTGGGAGGAAAGGGATAAGGTTTCAAATTGAAATTCAAACCATTTGAATTCAAATCAAAACCAACAAATTCTATCCTTATTGGGTGACAAACGAAGGGTTATTTTTTGAATTTTTTACATTAACTAATTTTGTATGGTGAGAAAAGGCATGAGACAATTTGGTGGCGCAAGGGAGAGAGTCCTATTCATTTGGGACTCTAGGGTTTAACCCAATTAGATTTCTTTCAAACCCAATCCAATTAGATCCCAATAAAATATGATGAACTAATCTAATTAGGCTCCTATTAATCTTAATTAAATTTGATCAAATTAATGAGTTAATTAAGCCATAGATCTGATCAAATCAGGATCATTTCTCCCTTACCGATTAGGTCATCTCACAACCTAATCTGACCTGACTTGATTGAATCCAATTCAATTAGACTTGATCCAGACTTTAATGCTCAATCAAATTGAGCTTAATTAGTGATCTAATCACTAATTAATCTTTTATTAATGACAGAATCTAAGTCTAGTGGAATTCTTCTCTAAAGTCTCCATCCAGTGGGACTCTTCACCAAAGTCTCCGTCCACTGAGACCTTCAAATTAGCCATATGATCGGAGAGGAACTCCTAATGTGTGTGACCCGTAGGTTCGAACTAAGTCAGGTAGCACAGAAACTGATTCATATACCAATCAAAATAATCATCTAGCAATGGTACCCAACATCAGATAGGCTGAATGTATGCAAAGCAACACTCAAGAATCTATTTGGATATAGTTACCGTATAATTCATCCCTTTGACCCTTGATGCTAGGATGTCTTAGAGTTTTAAACTGTCAACTTTTAACAATACATCTATTATGTGTCTCAACCTGATAAATTCTGTGACTCCTCACAAGGATTGCCCTGGCCAAGATCTTACTAAATTGAAACACAAAGCATTCTTTCCAATCTCTTGAAGTGGTCAATTCCTCTTGATCATGCATCGACTTCACAGTATTGACTGTGTCCAGAAACTTTCTGATCCTGAATTAGAAATTTAGGTAGTCGGTACCAAAGCATAGTAAGTTGCTTGCAAGTCATCGTGGTGACTCAGATCGGAGGGACACTTATACTTATATCCCTTCGGAGTAACTCTTGATAGTAGAGTGCTCCAGAGTTGGTCACATTCAGTAAAATATACTCTACATTTTACCTGCATGCATATCAGCATCTTTACATTCTTTGATTAAGAGATAACCAACCTATATGGCACACATGACCTATACTTGATATGTCTATTGTCCTATTAATAGCATATTATTTGGTCGCAAACTCATTTAAGGACTAAACGATAAATCTTCTTTATCGATTTAAAATAGTCCTAACAACTTTCATTATAACACAGAAGTTCATATAGAAGATGTACAAGCCTATGATAAAATACTAAATAAATATTTTATTAATTAATTCATATACTGTGTTCATGATCAGAACTGCCTTCAGATGCACTAGTACTCATGGGTACATTTGAGTGAACATTCT